>NW_025954284.1:0-137731 GCF_022376455.1 Epithele typhae
GGCGTGGGGGTGGCACCCGAGGAGGAGGGCGAAGGTGAGGCCAGCACGAGGTTGGCCAGTCGAGGGGTGTCGGGGGCGGTGTCCATGGCGTCGGGGGGCGCAGGACACACTTAAGGTCCCGGAGTTACCCCGATCAAGTCGGTCAGCCGGGACACCGCCATTTGCCGAAGGTACCGTTCACCCGGGCTCGGCCGGACTCACCCGGTTACCTCGGCAGAGTCGTCCGGCCGGACTCACCTGGTTTTCCTGGGGGAGCCGTTCGGCCGGATCCGGTTGAAGTAAGTATGGTGTATAGTATGTGTAAATATGTTGTAGGGTGTATGTAAAGCTTCAATTAGGTAGCTTGGCATTATGAAGGGCAGCTAATGGGGTATATACCGCACACTGCACAGGTAGGGCTAGGGTGTGTTACAGCACAGAACCCAGTCACTAGGTGCCAGCTGAGCCTACCCAAGGACACAGCAGCCACCTTTGTGACCTTACTATCTGACATAAGGTCTGGCACAGTGAGCAGGGTCCAATGCAAGTAGTGGACCACCGGGCTGTGGTGTGGGACCGACACACTGGGTGGCAGTACACAGATGGCCGGTAGTGATAGATGACCGTCGGCAAACAGACGGCCGGTGATGCAGCTTGAAGCGGACCGACTGTCGGCAGTGGAAGCCTCGGACTGACCGCAGCGGAGCGCCGGCTGATGGCGGCCGCGCATAGCGCCGGCGCATCAGCGGCTGTGCACTGCCGCCCGCGCTCCGAGTGATCTGAAGTGGCCGCCCCCCCGACATGTTTGTATTCGTTCTCCGCCGTTATTGGTCTTAATGACATGCAAAAGAGCGCGTTATGTGCGTATTAACAGCGCGAATCAAAAGTGCCCTGGAACGTTACGTTCTGTGCAGGCGCCGGCCCGTGACGTTATATGTAAAAATGGGGATGAGATGGAGTATGCTGACATTAACTTACATCGGATATATGTATGCATACCCAGATATTCTTCGCATCATCTGTGACTAACGAAAGAAGCAAGAAGCGTGAATAAATAGCAGAAACTCGCGAAGATATACTGTTTTGACCAAAAGTGTGGTTCACATGTAGGTGGGCTTCCATATGTTGGGATGGAGGATAGATATTGCATATCTGTAAGCTTTAACATTGATTGTAGTGTACACAGACCAGGAATCTATGTTTGTGCGCAGACAGATTAAGAATTGATGGTACAGTGCGATATGTCATTTTTCAATGACATATCGCACTGTACCATCAATTCTTAATCTGTCTGCGCACAAACATAGATTCCTGGTCTGTGTACACTACAATCAATGTTAAAGCTTACAGATATGCAATATCTATCCTCCATCCCAACATATGGAAGCCCACCTACATGTGAACCACACTTTTGGTCAAAACAGTATATCTTCGCGAGTTTCTGCTATTTATTCACGCTTCTTGCTTCTTTCGTTAGTCACAGATGATGCGAAGAATATCTGGGTATGCATACATATATCCGATGTAAGTTAATGTCAGCATACTCCATCTCATCCCCATTTTTACATATAACGTCACGGGCCGGCGCCTGCACAGAACGTAACGTTCCAGGGCACTTTTGATTCGCGCTGTTAATACGCACATAACGCGCTCTTTTGCATGTCATTAAGACCAATAACGGCGGAGAACGAATACAAACATGTCGGGGGGGCGGCCACTTCAGATCACTCGGAGCGCGGGCGGCAGTGCACAGCCGCTGATGCGCCGGCGCTATGCGCGGCCGCCATCAGCCGGCGCTCCGCTGCGGTCAGTCCGAGGCTTCCACTGCCGACAGTCGGTCCGCTTCAAGCTGCATCACCGGCCGTCTGTTTGCCGGCGGTCATCCATCTACTGCCCAGTGCCGGCCATCCATCTAATACCGGCCATCTGTTTATCGCCGGCCATCCGTCCATTGCCACCTGGTGCAGTGTCGGGCCTGCACCACTGCCTGGTGGTCTGCTGCTTGCATTGGACCCTGGTGCTCCCTGGTATGTCTGTCCTTGGACACCCACCTCCAAGTATCAGAGGTTTTGAAGGTGGCTGCTGCATGCTTGGGTAGGTTCAGCCAGACCTGGGTGACCAAGTTCTGTGCTATAACACACCACAGCACTACCTGTGTGGTGTATACTCCATAACTATCCAACCTTGAGGCCTAATTGATCATATGAAGCCTTACATACACCACACAACATGTTTTATGCATGCTACACTGTACTCACTTCGACCGGGTCCGGCCGGGCGGCTCCTCTGGGAAAACCAGGGGAGTCCGGCCGAACGACTCCCCTGGGAAAACCGGGTGAGTCCGGCCGGAAGACTCTGCCGAGGTAACCGGGTGAGTCCGGCCGAGCCCGGGTGAACGGTACCTTCGGCAAATGGCGGTGTCCCGGCTGACCGACTTTGCCGAGGAAAGCCGGGACATGCACTGCAGGACGAGCGGGGGCGGGGTGCTGCTGTGGTAGGCCCGGAGAAACGGGCCCGCCTTCTCGGCGAGGTTGCATGTGACTTCGAAGTAGTCACAGTTGAGGTTGTAGTAGTGCTCGGCCTCTAATTGGTCGACGCCGAGCGAACGGGCGATGGTGGCGAGGGAGTCGAACGAATTGGGGCGTCGGACGATGTCCTCAAAGAAGGCGGCAGTGGCGTCGAGGAGACGCTTCTCGTCCTCAGGGTCAAAGTTGCCTGTGGCCTGGAAGTGGGAGGGGGAGCCGTCGGGGAGAGAGGGCCCGGCAGCGCCAGGACCGAGGAAAGGGTTGTCGCCCATGGCCCCCGCGAGGGAGCTGTAGGACGACGCGGAGCCGCGGGGGACGAGGCCGACGGAGTGGTAGATTCTTGACGCGATATGGCATCAAGGAATTTCTTCTTGCCCTTGGAGGAGGGCGACATCGTACGCAATGAGGAGGAGGGCACGGAAGTGGTGATAGGCGCTGGAAGTGATGGTGGCGGTACAAGGTCAAAGAGCGATGTGAGACAGGCGCGGCGAGACGGACACGTTGAGCGTGGCGAAGTAGACAGCGAGGTGCCAGGCAACGAGGTCTGTGTACGGAAGGTGATTCCCACGGCAAGCGCAGGCCGCGTGTGTGCCGTCGGCGTTGCCAGCGCACGCGTCTTTTCTTGTTTTCCCCCACTTCGCTACTCCTCTCGGCGCCCCTGCTGTCTTGACTTCCCAGTCGCTATCGCCCTCGGCCACGCTTTTCTCGGCAGCCTCTCCCACGACCTTCTCATTCACGACCTCTCCGCCATTTCTATTCACCCCCTTCGCTGTCTTTAAATCCATTTCCTTTCGACTCTCGAGCTTTGTCTTCACCCCGATTTTCACCACTTCCATAGCGCTCCGCACACACTATTCGATCACGGAGACTGAAAGCGTCTCGCACGCCACTCGGGGGACGACACAAATGCATGGCACGACGTGCATGCTTTGGCGCTGCGGTGGCCGACACGGTGAGTTTTTCCCCCTTCTGATGCTCTGCTGCCGTGTTCCCAGCCCGCATTGTCGTCTGACGCGCAATTTGCTTGAAGCCCCAGCCCAAGTCCATGCGGGTGGCACTACACACTCGCCCGACACCATCCTCCCTGTTCGACGATGATACGCAGCTGCGTTCTTTTCGTACGTCAGTACAATTTCTACTTGTTTGCTCTTGTTACTTGTATTGCGCCTGTATATTCATGGGCAAGCCCCGCGATCCCCTCCGTCCCAGTCTGTGTCTGCTTGCGTCCGCATACGACAACATCACGGCGCTCGTAAGGTACGTCTCCTCCCACTCGTCTCCCTCTCCCCCGCTGACAGTCTTTAATAGATGAGAACTCGTAGCCTTGCTCGCTCCTCCCGTGAGCTACCGTTGCGCGTTACGCCTGGTTAGGCCCGCAAGAGTGAAGATGTGCGCCCAGTCTCTCATCGTCATGGTCATATCCATACGGCGTTGGAGGCCATACCCAACATGAGCACAAGCCCGGGGAGCGCGACTACACGCGCAACAACGCGTGCGCACCGCCGGGCCCGAAGCAGTCACAGATGGCCTGCAGGTGCGGGTCCACGGCCATCGGGTGCTCAGGCGCGACGTGGAGATGGAGCTTGGGGCGCGAAGAACGCGTTGCCGGTGAGCGGGGTTCTGTTTGGGTGCGGGCGGAGGGTGCGGGCGATGCGGTGCATGGAGCCGTGCTACGCTTGAACGTCGTGCGGGTCGTAGCTGTCAGGGCCAGGGAGAGGTGTCGTGGGCTGGGGGTGCGGAGATCGCTGGGTGCAATGGAGCTGGGTAGGAGGGTGTTTCGTCACCTCGGGAGTGTTGTAGGCGACCAGTAGTACATGCTGTTTTGCCCGTCAAATCAATATATTTTATGCCTGTCCAATGAATGTGCAATATGGATGACCAGACCCCAGGATTTGCACTGGTGCAAACGTACTCGCGACTGCTCCAGAGTACTCTGGAGAGGGTGCTCGGAGCTACTCCAGAGCACTCGGTGAGCTGGCGCCAAGACTCCAGAGCACGCGCGAGCCGCCCGCCGAGCTCCGAGATGCTCCATAAAAGGGTACTTGTCTCAGGCTGCTCTGGCTACTCTCGAGACTCCGTTGCACTCTGGAGACAAGGTGTTTTTGCCTGATGTGCTATACCGGTTTATTTGCCCTGACCGCGCGTGAGTTTTGTCGTATGTTCTAGCTCAGCGCGGGTGAACTGACTGGGCCATCAGTCGTGCATTTGTTCCAGTCGGTGCGCTATCGCGCCTGGTGGTTGCTTCCATCTATCGTCGTTGCCGCCTTCGGCGAGACCGTGGGCTGGGCGGCACGACTTCAATCTGCATCCAACCCCACACTGAAGGGTCCCTCCATCGTCCAGTGAGTCTTGTACCGTGTTCTTCACGCGCGGAGAATTAAGCCTTCTCGCCTTCAGGACCCTTCTTCTTGTCCTGGCCCCCACGCCTTTCGTCGCCGCTCTCTTCATGGGATTCGGCAAGATCGTCGGTGGCCTCGGTGTGCAGTACAGTCGGCTGAGCCCCAAGTTATACTCGAGGATATTCCTTTCATGCGTTAGTGGCCCTCACTCTCGTTGAATCTGCACACAAGTCCTCATGGTTCTTTGAACGGCAGGATATCCTCTCGCTCGTCGTGCAAGGACTTGGAGGTGGAATCTGCGCCTCGAATACCGAAGACCTAGATAGGATCAGACTTGTAAGTTGGTCTTTCCTGCCGTACCCCCCGTATCGCGCGTCCTTGTGGAGCGAACTACCAACGCTCGTTTTCCAGGGAAGCAACATCACCCTCGGAGGTCTGATCTTCCAGATCCTCGCCATGTCCGTCTTCTGCGCGCTCATGGGCGAGTACGCGTACCGGTACACCAACGACCGGCCGTTCCGGAGGGCGACCGCGCAGGAGAAGGCCGCGCAGCACATCCTCGACAGCAACGTCAAGCGGCTCATCGGCGGCATCCTCGTCTCCACCGCGCTCGTCTACGTGCGGTCCGTCTACCGTATGGCCGAGTTCATCGAGGGCTTCTCGGGCGCGCTCGCGCACAACCAGGTCACCTTCGGTGCGTCGTCCTAGTGGGTCCCGTCTGGGTTGCACGTCTCGGGCGCTGACGAGCGTGCGGGCACGCAGTGATCTTCGACGCATCTCTGGTGGCGATTGCGCTGTACATGCTCAACTGGTGCCACCCTGGAAAGCTGCTGCTGCGCACCGCGGCGTCGGGGGGTCAAGCCTTTGAGGCGATGCTGGTGTAGATCGCACCTCCGATGATTTGGATGGACTAGACGTCGTCTTGCTATCTCGCGTCGTCGGTAGCGAGAACCAATCCTACGCTCTTTTCGGACTTGCATTCACTTGACCTACTACGCAATCGTTTCTGTGTGTGTTGGAGAGAAGGAAGGTCGTGGTTCTGAACGGGGATTGTTGAGTGGCTTGCAGAGAGCGTAGAATCGTGCGGATCATGGCAGTAGTAACCACTAGTCAGCGGTTCAACGTAGTAGCTTGGGTGGATCAATCCGAGTCCGAGTCGTCGAGGCGCCGGGTGTCCGACCCCAGCGTCGGGCTTTCTCCTGGCCAATCACAGCGCGCTCCCACGGGCGACAACACTGGTGCTGTTCGCCGATCCGCTCGCACAACGCCCCATCTCCGAACCACCACCGCCGACGACGCTGATTCGCACGTTCCAGACCGCACACGCGTCGTCTTTGCCTCTCGAATCCCTCCCAATGGCGGGGCTCAGCGCTCAGAGTCCACATCGCGCCTGGTTGGCGGGGGCCGACGGCGTATAAATGCGCCATCCTCTGCCCTTTCCTTCCGACACCACACCCCCACCTGACCATGTCTACACGCACCACCCAGAAGACTTTCCACTTCACCGAGGCCCCTCCCCAGGGCAAGTACGCCATCGCCGAAAGGCAGGTGCCCACCCCGGGTGACAGCGAGGTCCTTGTCCGCGTCGAGGCCGCCGCACTCAACCCTGCCGATTGGAAGATCACTGGCCCCGAGCTCATCCATATGATGGGCGTCCTCCCCCTCCCCCTCAGTACGGACGGAGCGGGTGTCGTCGAGGCCGTCGGCTCCGGTGTCACCACCCTGTCCAAGGGCGACAGAGTGTACGTGCTCTTTCGCGACTCCATCTTCTCAGAAATGCTCATGATTTCGTTTTCAGCGACTTCACGCTCCGAACCAGACCACCTTCCAACAGTACACGATCGTCAAAGCCGCGTTCGCAGCCAAGGTGCGTACCGTCCCCTCATGATCCCCGCTTTCGGTCTGACACATCCTGGCGCTCAGGTCCCAACGAACATCTCCCTGGACCAGGCCTCAACCATCCCGACAAGGCCGCTTGCCAGCCGAGTGCTCAAGCCTCAAGGCCCCGTACTCAGCCGTCGTCAACTTGTCGGGCGCATGAGCTCGATTCTGACATCTGACACCTGTTTAGCAACGACAGGAGATGGGCGATTCGGGGCCCTCTCGTCGCTTCCACCGTTCCGGTCTGGGAGCGCGCGCGGCCGTGCTGGCACGAGTGCAGCGGCGCGCCGAACGGAAGGACGTCCTGTCCTGTGCGGCAACACCGTCCCGACGGGGTGCCGATATCTGGCAACGAGGCGCACGTGAATATGGTGAGGCCAGAGCACACGAACAGGGTGAGCTCGACGCGCACCGTTTCGTATTCGCACTCTCAACCCCTTCCCAATCTGCAAGACTCATCTCACAGTTCACTACGCCGCGAGGGTTTCCCGAACTCAGCGAACTCCCGGATATCATGGCTTAGTCGACATTGCCTTCGTACCTGTTGGCCTGGTCATCCTCAATGGGAGCGTGTGTCCCTAGTATCGCGGAGTGTGGATTCTAGGGGAAGTAGATGCTGTCCGTAGTCGTGGTCGAAGAGAAAGAGACAATCCCTATCGGCCCGCTGGTACCGTCACAGGAATGCGTGAGGATGTGACACCAAGCGATGGCGTGATGACAACGTCAGAATTCAGCCTCCGACAAATCACGGCTATAAGAACCCAATCTCGTTTCCGCCCGCTCTTTTCCCTGCCACACATCGTGTGGTCCTCGCCTTCGAGCAAGGCCCGTATCCAAAGCACTCCGTGCTGCTCCTCCGCTGCATCTTGCGCGATCCCCTCGTCGAGCCTCCGCGCTCTGACGCCGAGGGACCCCTGGTCGCTGTCGCCGCCAGGCGCGGTCCCCTCGAGACCCCACCAGCGCCGTCGCCGTCCGCGGCCGGCCAGCTTGCGCTGCGCTGCGCGCTCCCGGGGACGCTCCGTCGTCCCCGCCCCCGCTCGCTACGAGTGCCCCGCCCGTCGGCGCCCCCTGCGCGCACGACGCCGCGCGCCAGACGGCCGCCGGAGACCTCGTCCCCGACGACCGCGGCGACGCGCCGTGCAGCACTCGGGACGCCCCTCGGAGTCGCTCCGTCGAGCACGGTTTCGTGCTCGGTGGTCGACCCAAAGAGGATCTCCTACGATACGAGCAATATATCAAGAGGTTCTCCCTCCGTGTTCCAACAACGCCGCCGTGTGCACGACGGCGACCCGTCAACTGCGCGGCGTATGTGTCAAACTCCCACAAGCCGCGTCGAGACGCGGACCGACGCAAAGCCGCTGGTCTGCGCTCGACGCCGTGTGCTTCAACTTTGCTCAGAACGCCAACGTCCACGGGACGACCGTGAACTCGGTGTGCGACATTACCGCGCGCGTCTGGGGTGCAGAGAGTGGGACGCACCGTCGTCGTACGCTTTGTACCCGGTCGATGAGCCGTGTACATCCCGCTCATGTAGTGCGCGCATAGCACACCAGCAACGCCAACGCATCACACCCGTCGTCACCTATCCGCCGAGCATGATCACGCACTGGGCGGAGCGGCGTCGAGGGGCTGCCCAAGCGCCGCACGACACACCGCCGCGGCCGCCTGGAACGGTGTCTCCGACGGCCGTCTGGAGCGCGGTGTTGTGCGTGCAGGGGGTGTCGACGGACGCGACAATCGTATCGAGGGAGGGCGGGGAGGGCGGGGCGTTCCCGGGGGCGCGTGGGGCAACGCAGGGCTGGTCAGCCGTGGAGAGCGACGGCGTTGATGAGGTGGTCGAGGGGACGCGTCTGGCGGGGAGAGCGACCAGGGCTTCCTCGACCTCTGAGCGGGGAGTTTGGGCGAGGGGTGGGTCGTGCAGGATGCAGGGGGCAGCAGTACGGAGGTGCGGAGGGGGAGGGATGTGTCGTCTGGGTCGTAACTTGTGGAGGAGTGGCGCAAACGCGGAACGAGAAAAGGGTAAGTTGCGTACGCATCGAGGTGAGTTCCCATGTCCTGACACGTTGTCGCAGCCCTCTGGTCCACCGTCGTGTGTCGCCGTGTGTCCGGGTGGAGCTTGTGAGGAACGTCGTGGACGAGCAGCATTGGTGAGCTTTTTGCGTACTGAAGCGACCATTCCGCGACTGATCTCCTCCCCCAGACCACTAATACACACCCCATGCAAAAAGCTTCATCGAAGCGAGGCTCGGCTTGCGACTTGTGAGTCACGCGTGCATCGTACGTTCCGGCCTTCAACTCATGCATACGCCCTTCCCCAGACCATCCCACGAGGCCAGCCAGCTTCCGCGAGCCCCAAGGACGAAGGAGATGACACGAGGACGGTGCAGAATGGTTGACGACTTGGCGTATTGTTGTGTGCTGAATCCATACCAACATGGTGCTATGCGTAAGAGACTGAAGTGAGCACTGGGCGAAGAGGAAAGGGGAGGCGAAAGGGGAGGGACATTGGAATGGTCGTGGGTACTCTGAGGGCGGGATGCTTTCCCACACGCTTCTCGACTCTCCCAGACGCCCACCGTGAAATACGGGCGCTCGATAGAGCAGATCTCGCTAGCTCTCCCCGGGATTGGCAGCATTCTCGTCAGAAAATTCCGTCACTGGCATCGCCAACCAGAATATCACATATCGCCCTCCTGGCAACAAGCGTACTCGTATGCATTGTGGATGTGCCTCAACCAGTACTCGCGCACCGACAGAGGGCAGCGCCTCCGTGGTTTCATGATATTGCACTCGCGAAAACGACTGGCCGTTCCACAGGTAAGCATAACTTGCCGAATCTCGACGGGTCACCTTGCGCGTGACTGTTTCCTGGATCGCAAGGAAACATGTGTCCCGAAGAATCGACCTCCTCAGAAATCCCCCCGACACCGTCGCGACTGTCCTCGCCTCCTCCATTGTATGTACCTCACGATCCAGCTCAGGGCCGTGCCCCGACCGGAGGGGCCCGCCCACCCATCGTTCCACGCCTGGTGGCACCGTCCAGTCGAGGTCCACGTCCGGCATCGTAGGCGCGTACTCAGTCGTCCGTCCACAAGCCCAAGAGAACGAGCGAGGACCGCGTTTCGAACCCTGATACCAGCGCGGAAAAATACACCGGGGGCGCGCGAGGCGGCACCCACCCCAAACCTCCCCCAACAAGTCGGCCGTATATCGTCGATCCCGCGGTCCGTACAGATAAATGCATACACGCACGAGGGCCGCTCTCACCCGCGCCACCCTCACACGTCCCAAGGGCGCACCGCTGCAGAGAGCCGGGCGCACCATCAGCGCGGTGCTCGCGGCGCACGGGGTGGCGAAGGAGGACTCACTCGGGTCGTGCTGCCGCCTCCGATAGTGGTACACGTACGCGGGCGCGGGCGCCTCCGGGCCCTCCTCCACCACCGGCGCGAGCGCGAGCTGGGGCGGCGCCCACTCCAGGCGCCACGCGCCGTCCGACTGCGCGCGCTGGTGCTTCGCACCGGCGTCGAGCGGAGACGAGGGCGAGGGCGCGGAAGAGGAGTGCGACGAGCCGGACGAGAGCGGGCGGAGGAGCGGGGCGAGGCCGAAGGGCGAGAGCGCGCGCGAGCGCCGGCGTGGGTCCCAGGACCACGTCGGGGAGTCGGGCGAGGCGGCGGCGTCCGGGTCCGAGTCGAGGGCGTCGGGGTCGGACGAGGGCGCGAGGTAGGGGGGTGGAGAGACTTCGGTGCGGCGGAGGCGGAGGAGGAGGCGGGCGAGCACGGTGGTCGTCGCGGCCCAGATGAAGCTGTGCGTGCGGGAGGCGCGGTGAGTGGGTGGATTGAGCGCGAGCGTGGGGGGACACGTACAATACGCCGAGGAAGGTGAAGGACGGGCGGGAAAGGGAGGCGAGTACGAGGTTCGTGACGCGGAGCGATGTGATGGCCTGAGATCACCACATGCGGGTCAGTCAGAGACTCTCTCGAGGGATGGGGGACGTACGAGGAAGAAACTGAGACCGTCGGAGTGCAGGGCCTTGATGATAGGCCTGTCTGTTGTCGTTGGGCGGTCGAGCGCGTTCAGCGCAGTCGAGCCCAGCACGAACGCCTCGAAGACGAGCTGCGTCAAAGGCGCTGTGTCAGCCGACCAACCCAGGCGCCGCAGGACATCAAGAGGTGCGCACCGGCGCGGCCCAAACGACCACAAATATATGCGACGAGCGCGTCGCGATACACATCCCCGCGACGTCCGACCACGAGATGACCGCTGAACATGCGAAACGTGAGTAATTGGTCCTCACTCCGGCGCGATCGGAGAAGCGTACGGAGAAGATCAAGGAGCGTGACGATCATGCAGACCACTTGCGCGGTGAAGCTCAGGAAGAAGCCCGCGGTCATAATTTTGAGCACGATCTGCAGAGCACACGCGCGTGAATACGACGCGTCCGCACCAGCCCAGGCCGAGACGTACCGGACGGTGCTCCCAGAGAATGACGACGCGCTGGAGGATGAGCAGGTTCGCGATACCGATGGAGATGATGGATACCATCGAGCATGTGAAGATGAACTCCTTGCATCTGCGGCGCGCGCGATGTCGGGTCAGTTACAGTCGTTTGCGGGGTAGCACGCGAAGGAACGGCACTCACCCCTGCGAATTGAGGGCACCACGTCGCGCGTCAGTCAACGGTAGTGAAACGATCATCGCGCTCGGAGATGGCGCCTACCTGGTCGGTGAACGTCGTGTGGACGAAACCGCACATCGCTACACGTATATATGCACTTCAGGAGATGGGATGCGCACGCAAGAAGCAAGGGCGTACCATAGGCGGTGGCAAGGAGAGTGCCTAGTACGCCGTACCGATTGAGGAGGAACATGTACTTGGCGTATGTCGCGGGTGCGGGCCAGATGAGCTCGACCTCGTCGGGGAAGGTGAGGAGATGGTCGTAGAGAAGGACGACGAGGCCCGCGGCTGAGAGCGCGTGCATTTAGCATCTAATTTGCCACATTTCCGTGGCGGAGGATGGCGGAGGGGGTAGGGTACGCAGGAAGTAGATAGAGGACACTCACCGCTCATGTAGCGAACCACCGAGAGATCGTGCAAGGCATCAAGAGACGCGGCGGGGATGTCGTCAACCATGGCGCCAGAAGATGGTCAAAAAGGAACGTGAGGGGATTAGGACGACCTGTCGCCGGGCAGAGTATGCAGTGATTAGTCTAGGTCGTCAAAAGCAGTCGCCGGAAGAAGAGGGCGAGAAGGAGAAGTAGAGAACGCGCCGCGCAAGCGCGAAAGAGAACAAGAAAAGCAGAAAAGAGCGCGGGCGAACGGCAGGCTCGTGGCGGGAGGAGGCAAGACCTGCAAGCCATGTCCGCAGCAGATGCCGCGGTTTGAGCGCGAGCATCAGTGGTCGGACTAGCGCCTTTAGTGGCGGAGGGCGGGGTCACCAGAATCAAGGATAGTGGGTCGCTTGATCGCCCGCCGGTATGGGACGGGAGAACGCCCATGAGGAAAAAGCAAGGCGAAAGACGTGCTAAGGACAGGCGTGGAGAGGCGGAACAGAAGGACGCAGAGAGAACTGTGATGTGCGGGTGAGACGTACATACCTCGGGTCTGGCGGAAGGGGTGCCTTCTGTCTTGAGTGACTAGTGAGGCTTGGCTCGGGCATGGAAAGGCTGCCCAGGGGTGCCTAGGCTTGGGCTGGCGGGAGAGAACGGGACAGCGTCGTCTGGGGGCTGGCGAGGCCTGGGGGGACCTGCGCGCGGGGAGGAGGGGGCGTCATTTATATGCATGGCAGCTGTGCGAGCGGACCTGGGCGGGGGTGAGAGCGCGAGAGTGCGGGAACCGGGATGGCGGGCGGGGGGAAGGAGGGTGGGCAAGGGCGAGGGAAGAGTTTGCGAGGGACATCAAGGAATGTTGGCTCGTGAAGATGGTGAGAAGAAGGTCCATCGAATCCACTGCTCAGACTCCGGCTTGGACCAGGGCCAGGAAGCGCGGTGGTCCCGTCTGATATGAGGACGAGGTCGGGTCTCATGCACGTATCGGAGAAAGACCGTCCACTTTTCGCGAGGGGAGCATCCAAGCCCCGGCACAGGCGGGCCGGGAAGTGCCGATCCGGATCAGTCGGTCGCCCCGAACCGTCAATGTCGACGGATGCTCGACCCTCCTCGGGCTCCAGGACAACGATCATGAGCCCAGCGTGTACATGTAAACTCGACACGCCGAGTAACCACCATAGTTGTGGGCTTATATAGAAAGCCTCCGCCGCTCCGCCAACAATCGCTCTTATCCTCAGCTCCGCCGGGGAGAGTTCTCATCGACATCACTTCCATCTGGCGGAGACTGGCTGCGATCTCGTCCATCGCTCCCACATACAGATCGCCCCCGCCGTGTCCCATCTCTCCGCATGCCCTGTCGCGCGTCAGAACGCTGAGAGCCGCATCTGTTGTCGCACGTCGCGCCCCAGTTCTCCGGATGCCGCCCTTGTGGCCTCGGTACATCGGGCCTCTGGGCAGCGAGCCCGCGTAGTGGCAGAGCACTGAGCGCAGAGATGGCAGAGAGTAAGTATGTCAAGTCGTCAGCGCAGGAGTGCCAAGAGGCCTGGCCTCTGGAAAAAAAACCCGGATAGCGCGAATGTTGGCTCACCAGAGGCGATGCCCATGACGTGAGGCTTCTGCCGTCAAATACTGCGATATCCCTAGAACGAGCGCAGCACACCCCGGAAACCGATACCCGCGCGCGGGGATGAGCGGGCGGAAGTGGCACAAGTTGAAGAGGACGGACGCTGACGGGCTTGGCTGCACAATCGTTCGATGTAACACGTGTGCCCCGTGCGAGTCAGTATACACAACGAAACAACCGCGCCTCACCCTACGGATACCGCATGCCTTCCCGCAACATCCCTATACATACGTTCACCCATCCATCAGCCCCCGCCATGCACGCGCCCAGCCACGCCATCTCCGTATCTGGCGGGGCAGGCACACCCTGAACGAGCGGGTATCCAAGATTAGGTTGTAGCGAACCGGCTTCCGAGAAGATGAGGGGTAACCGGGTGCTGAGGAACACGGCGAGGGTATGCATACGGCCTGCGAACGCAAGACCGGTCAACTACCGAACGCAAGCCAATGGGAGAAGAGGGTAAGACGCAAGAAGGGACTACACACCATTCTCGAGCATAGGGGGCACAAGGTCTTGCAGCACGGGACCATCGGGCAGGTATATCCGCACGGGGATGTTGCGCACGTTGGATGCGCCGTCCCGGTCGGGAGCGCCATTTGACCCAGGGTCTGCGGAGGGAGGCCGGACGTGGAGGGAGGTCGATGACTGCGGTGGTGGAGGGGAGTGGGAGCGCGTCGGGGCCGTGGTGGGCGTGATCTTCGACGCGACGCGCCAGTACTCGTCGAAGTTGTCTGGCAGAGAGGCCGGGCGTTGAGATGCGCGCGAAACCGGGGGCGGGGGCAGCGGAAGCGCGACTCACGTTCTTTGATGCCCTCCCAGAGCCCGTCCTGCTCCGCCTTCCGGAGCCCCGTCATACGCTTCGTGTTCCCCCAGCGGATGAAGTCGGCCTCCTTCAGCTGCCCCATGAACGCCTGCTTGCACGCATCGGGGCTCGGGGCGAGCAGCAGCTTCTCCGTCGGCGGCGACGCGAGGTGGAGCACCATCCGGAGCGGCGTGAAGACGTGCGGGTGTGCGGACGAGCGCACGGTCTGCGAGATCGTGTGGTTGTCGTAGATCAGGCCGATGGGCCAGTGCCTGCGCTCGCCGAGCACGGATCAGCCCTGCGGACACAGGAGCGGCGGAAAGGGGAGCACGGACCACTTGAGCGTCGCGCCCTCCTCGCTCTCGAACCACCAGTCCTCCTCCTTCATCGTGCGCGCGGCGGCCTCGTCGAAGACGACGTCCATGAGGAAGCGCTTGATCTCCGGGACGAGCAGCGGGAGGTAGCTGACGCGGGGCGCCTGGATGTAGTAGCACTCGAGGCCGCGGTCCGAGTTGGCGGGGAGCTCCTTGGAGTCGACGCGGATCTCGAGCGGGACGGTGCCCTCCCAGGTGAGCCGGCGGAAGAGCGTGGTGGAGGCGGGGGTGGAGAAGGACGAGGGCGAGTGTCGGGGCGCGTAGGTCGACATGACGGCGAGAGCGAAGTCGGGCTCGCGGTTCGCAGCCCCAGTCCGCCGTCGGAGGAGTAGACGGCACGCGCGTGCTCGACGGCTCGAGATACCGCGCCCGGCGCTCGCGTCGTGCTCCGTGACACCAGGACACGCTGTGACAGAGCCTCTGCGCACACGTGGGCTCCGCAAGACGCGGTCACGGTGGGGGTGACGTCAGGAAGGCTGCGCCATGGCGTCGTCGGACCTCGGTGCGTCCGGACTCCGTACTTAAAGCCTCGCCGCACCCAACCCCCTCCTGCCCTTTCTGCTTCCCCCCCCCCAACGACGCTCCCCCCGCCATGCCCTCCCACAGTTCCTGGACAGATGGGCTCCCGCTCAAGGTGTGTTCGACGCGTTGGTGGTGAGTGGCAACGACAACGAAACGTTGACATCTTTGTTCTGCTCACAGATCGTAAACGTTATCGTTTATTTCCTCTTCCTGGGCTCCAACATCTACACCGTCGCTGGCCCTGCCGACATCTACTACACCGGAAAGGAGACGTATATGACCCCTGCGCCATGGGCGTTCCTCATCTGGTACGTCCGTTCCCTCCATACCTGCGCCGTACCCCCTCTCAGACCCCCTCAGGTCCCTCATCCACCTCCTGCTCCTCGGCACAGTCATCTACCAGTTCTTCGAGGGCGGAAAGCAGGTCATCATTGATGGCATTAGCTGGCGTTTCGCGCTCCTCGCTGTCCTCAACGCCATCTACGTTAACGTCTGGGCTCGGCACTATTACATTGTTGGTACGTCGAGCCCTCGGCCCCGCCGCAGCGCGCAGTCTTCGCCAGAGTCTTAACCTAAATGGCGTTTTTCCTTAGCGTTCATCTTCGCGCTCTTTGTCAGCTCGTGTGTCACCGTAAGTCACCGGACCCCCTTTAGCGCGATTGCAGTTCATCGGACCTGTGTTGATCCGCACCCTCAGCACATCTACTACATAGTCAAGAAGTTCCACGAGCCACAGAGCACCGCGGACGAGCTCTTCATCCACCTCCCCTTCTCGCTCTACCACGGCTGGACCACCGTCCTCGTCGTCCTCACCCTCTTCGAGGCTGCCGGGCTCAACGCTGCCGTCCAGCCCGCCGGCGTTTGGACCGACGTCTTCGTCTTCCTTGCTCTGTACGTCTGCCCCTATGCCCCATGGCTCAGCCTACTAACATTGAGAGCCTTCAGGTTCTTCCTCGAGGCGACCGCCGCTACCTACGCGTTCTCCTCATCTGAGGGCGACCTCCCCGCGAGCATCGCCATCTCCTGGTCGCTCTGGGCCATCTTCGCGCACCAGCACCGCCCGGCGTTCATCCACTGGAGCGCGCTCGCGTTCGCCGTGCTCTCGCTCGTGTGGGTCGTCAAGGCCGCGATCGGCGTCGGGCTCAAGATCCGCAACGGTGGCCGCGGGATCTCGCTCGACGAGGAGCGTGCGCCGCTCGTGGGGTGAATAAAATCCCGGCACGCGCCCAGGAAGGTTCAGGAAAGTGACGTCATGACCCTGGTTGTACACACGGTGCTATGGATGGACGGGGGATTGATGGATGGACGATATGTCTTGCTGAGTCTTGTGCACTGTTATGTTTCTCTCTCGTACCTCCGCCGTGAAGATGCTTTGACTAAGTACCATACTAGTTCGCTACTAGTACGCTCGTCGTTCTCGGTGATGTATTTGTATCACATCAACTCGACTGTCCCATACTTCCTTGAGCCAGGACTCCGCGCTCCATTCGCACAACAAGCGAGGTCTTGACACGATGTCGGCAAGTCTGGGTATGTCTCCATCGTCGACATCCATTGTGGCCCATCCCTGCGGAAAGCAACCTCCAGCGGTGCCGTGGTGTGCACTCGGACCCTCGTCCAATCTACCTACTGCGAAGACGAAGAAGTCCTTGCCACTCCTCGCCAAGCCTGCCCTCCTCGCTTCACTGTCGCTTTCACAGACCAACCTACTCCGCGCTGGCTCACACCGCCGGGGGCGCCCCGTCTCACTCGCCCTCCCACTATGCGTAGCGCAGGCGACGGGTACCTCATCGTCCCCCGCGCGGCGTCGTTGTCGACACGCTGAGGAGGAACATGCAAAGCGTATGAGCGGATCGCCAACAAGTCGACCGCCCAGAATCCGAGTCATTGGGTTGTGTCTGGTGCGTGGTGCAGTGTCCCATGACCGGCTTCCGACGACGACCAGGCTGACGGTATCGCGCATGGCACCGAGAGCGGCCATGCTCCTCGACTGGATGTAACAAATGTAGACAGGGCTAAGAATACCACCTGACTCGCACATCATATTCGCTCTTGAGATAGCCCATCCAGCGGGGCTGGCGGCCTACTATATGGTAGTGAGCAAGCAGCCTCCACCCTCAAGTCGGTATGGAACCACATCCTGCGCAGCTCCGGCGTCGCGATCCGCTCCCAACACCATTCCTCGAACTCTTCGAACGGCCACTTTTTCCCCTTGACGCACGTAGAGCCGACGATGGGTTCCACCGGCCGGTTCGCTGTCGGGGAACGTGATCGGCACGGGCGCAGGCGGTAGATGGCGAAGGGGTGGAAGACTCGCGATGTGGTCACGTAGCTGGGGCCCAGAACCGGCCATGGAAGCCGACCAGCGTCGTTCCTCTTGTTGACGTCATCCGGCCAAGCCGGCCCGCTGAATCTGCACAGGCGCTTGAACGAGAAAGCCTGCGACGCGTCCCTCATGTTCTCTTCTACTTCCTCCCCTCATGCATCTTCCCCTCTACCTACCCCCCAAGCTGGGACAACGAATTTGCGAAAGATATCGCGAAGCAAAACGTGATCTGAGAAACTTGCGAGAACCTCTGTTCTATGCTGCGAAGGAGCGGGCGTGGCCTTCGATCGAGGCTAGGCAGGATGCTGGGGACCCGCGAATCCATAAACAGCCCAGCATCTCGGTTCTCGACGTGGACCGTACTCAGCCGTAGCGAACGCGACATGTGACTATCACTTATCGTACGTTTCATACTCTCCTTTGTTACTCTCTTCGCCCCTTGACATGTATCGCAATTTCTTGCTTCTTCTCTTCGCTGCACCATCATCGCAGTATTGGTGACACTAAGAGGAACAGGAGGTACGCAACCCCCAAAAGTTTCTCTTAGTGTCTCAGTTACGTCAGGGCGCAGGACGACGACGCATCGTGCCATACATCGACTCATGCAGCATGCGGGTACATGTGGACGGACTCCGGCTGGGAATGGTGAGCTTGCTCTTTCGTCCCTGTGAACGGGTCCCATCGTACGCGCCCTATTTCCCGACTCGTCCCGTCCTTAGATTTGCAAAGTCGAAACGACAGGGCCCCTCTGAACCGCACAGGCACTGGCGTTCTGAGGCAGGCCTCACGGTATCTTTCCTCTCCGAATCTTTCGAGCGCCGTCGACGGCCGGCGGTGTTTCCAGATAGATGGTGGAGGGACGACATACTTCGCTTGCGAATATACCGTATTGCAGACGATCGTCCATCATCTCGGCTCCTTCCTGGGTGACCTTGAACCGAGGTAAGACGGTCACTATCTCGCGCTGTCTGCCTCGATTCAAGGTCGTATGCCACCACAAGAGCCCCAGCTGACGGAAGGGCGTGGTGATGGAACGATTGTCCACGCTCAAGATACGTGGCCCCACATTATTCGTCCTCTAAGCCGGGGCGGAAATGGGGGCATGGTGCGGGATGCGCGTCCTTCGGACGGGCGATGGCAGCTATATGCATCCAAGCATCTTCGCCGCCGTTATAGCCTTACAGGAACGGAACGGGAAATTATAATGGCATTTTTGAGGTCGTCGGGCTTCTCAACGGATGCGTCGCCTGTTCAAGAAGCAGTCGAGCGACATGGACAGCATCCGTGGGGCGGTAGGCACGATCGAAACTAGAAATGGATGAACGCCTTCTCACTAGGCATCAGTCTCTTGCAATATAAGATCCAAACGGCGAAGGGTGTCTCTCCAGCACACCGTCGACAGCCTGCAAGATGCGCTTCGCCGTCCTCGCCGCGTTCACCCTGGGCTCTCTCCTCGCGGCTGCATCTCCGCCGTTCTCGCCTGGCTTCAAACCAGACCTTCCCCCTCCTGGTGGATGGGAACCCGTTCCACGTTCAGAGACGATAGCTCCAACGGTCCATCTGGACCGCGCCTCGGTTGAGGGCACATCCGATGGCTACACTGACTCGTACCTTGGCATCCCGTACGCCCAAGCTCCGTAAGTATGTGTTGCTCCTCCACCGGATGTGTTTCGCTGACTTTTTTATTCTGCGCAGCGTTGGTGAGCTGAGGTTCAGCACCCCAGTTGCAAATAAACCTTACAATGGGAAAATCAATGCCACGGCGTTCGGGAACATCTGCCACAACTTCATTTCTACGCAGCCTCCCCTCCCGACGTGGATCACCCACGACCAGATGGAGTACCTAAGTATCTTCCACACGCCAGCTCCGGCTCCATACTCAGAGTGTTGAAGATACGCGCGGAAGCGCCGGCTACGATTAGATTAGATTACGCTATGCGCTCGGATGATCTTTGTAGTTCCTTATCTCTTAGTTCAGTCTATCACGCTTACGATACTCTTAGGTCTTTGTTCTTGTCATGTACTATTTACAGCGCGCGCGCATACAGCGCTAATCAAGCTTCGTTTTCCCTTCCCCGAACCTGCGCGAACTTCTACAGGTTATGAGCCCTGCTTCGTTCTAAAGCAGTATCCACTCAGCCTCTTGTACACACCTTAGCTTGACATCTCCACTCACTATGACTTCCAACACCGACAAGATCAACTCGTTGCTCCGGGCGAAGATTGAGCCACTCTCGGGATCGAGCGACTATCCCCGGTGGCGTCGGCAATTCTCAGGGCTTCTCAAACTCGCGAAGATCTCGGACATCGTCCTCGGTCACGAGACGCGCCCGAAGCTAGCCGACGACAGGAGCAACAGAGCCGACGTCGAAGCCTGGGAAGACAAAGACCTCGCGGCGCTTGTCGGTATGCAACTCAAGCTCGGGACGGCGGCCGCGGCGCTTGTATCGGACGCGGATACGAGCCACGACGCCTGGATGAAATTGGAGAAGAACTATCAAGTACGCGGCGTGGGACGCATCATCGAGATCAAGAGGAAGATGATGAACTCACAATACTCTGATGGGGAGGACGTGGACGAGTGGGTGCAGAGGATGGGTGTGTGGCGGTCGGAGTTAGCGGACATGAACCGGACGATCTCAAACGATGAGTTCTCACTTCTGCTTCTCTGCGCACTCCCGGAGTCTTGGCGCGGCTTCACGAGCTCGATTCAAGAGAGCGCGCTCCAAGACCCGGACACCATCATCGGATCAATACGCGATCACGGAGCGCGCACTCACGCAACCGAGGCCGCGTTCCTGGCGAAGCAAGGTGGGACCGGCGGGAAGCGGAGCGGCGGGCCGCCGCACTGCTGGAAGTGTGGGAAGGTCGGGGTGCAGAGGGATTGCCCGAACCATCGTCCGTGGGGCGGTGGCAAAGGGAAAGAAAGGGAGACGGGAAAGGATGAGAAGGCGTTGACGGCGAAGGAGAAGAAAGGGAAGGCGGAGGAGAGTTCGGACGATGAAGGATACGCCTACGCTCTCATCGAGACGGGCGCCACGATCAACGAGGTCGCGCTTACCGCTATGAGCGCCGGCGCATGGATCGCGGACACCGGCACCACATCGCACGTCGCGCGCGAACGGCGCCTCTTCACCACCTACTCACCCGTCACTGGCAAGTACCTCCAAGGCGCCGGAACCACCCCCATCCTCGGTCGCGGAACCATACGTTTCACTTACAAGCACGACGGGAAGACTACCACCGTCGACCTGCTTGACGTCATCCACGCACCCGGCATTCCGCACAATCTCATCTCGATCGGTCGCGTCGAAGCGGCCGGACACACGGTTCAACTAGCCGGCGGGGAGATCAAATTCCTCAACCGGAAGGGGCGCGCTTACGCCTCTGGACGCCGCGGGGGCGGCTACCTTTACGAAATGGACGGAGCGCCGGAGATTCCGGAGGTATCGTACCCGGGCGCTGTTTCCAGACCTATCCGCAAACGAACTTACGACGAATGGCACGCCATACTAGGGCACCCGGGCTTGAAGGTCGTGGACACGATGATGCGGAAGGAACTGGTGGACGGACTGGTGGTGGACAAGGGGACGCCCGCGCAGGAGCAGTGCGAAGCGTGCGTACAGGGGAAGCAGACGGTGGCACCATATCCGGCGGCGTCGGAGACGGAGGTGGGAGTGATCGGGGAGTTGATCGTGCTGGACACGTGGGGACCGGCCCGGACGGAGGGGATAGGACACGAGCGCTACGCATGGGTGTTCACCGACGTGCACTCGCGTATGTCGGAAGCGGCTTTCGGGAAGGAGAAGTCTGAAATCAAATCACATTTCCACGAATACCGCATGCGCCTGCAAACTCTCCACGGCGTCACCATCAAACGCGTCCGCTTCGACAACGCGAAGGAGTTCCTCGGGGGAGAGTTCGGCGCTTACCTCAAGGAACACGGCATCACGATCGAGACTACCGCACCCGAGTCTTCTGGCCAGAACGGGATTGCCGAGCGCGTCTTCCGGACCACCTTGGAGCGGTCGCGCGCCATGCGCATCGCTGCCGATCTACCCAAGTTCCTATGGCCACAAGCCTTCGCACATGCCATCTTCCTGAAGAACATCCTCCCGACTCGCGCACTCAAGGACAAAACACCCTACCAAGTGTGGCACAAGCGGAAGCCCGACGTCTCCGAACTCCACGCCTGGGGTGCCGAGTGCTGGGTGCTCACGTCAGCAACGAAGCGATCAAAGCTTGATCCGAAATCGGAACCGATGCGCTTCGTCGGGATGGCTCCGGGGAGCAAAGCCTGGCTATACTGGGACAGGCACGCGCGGCGGATCGGAAAGTCACGCAACTTGGTCTTTCGCGTACGGAAGCCCACTCCGCCCGCGGACGAGGACGAGGACGTATGGGAGTACATGGAGTACTTCGCCCAGCCGCTCGAGGGGGAGGATGTGGAGTCTGGCGAGCGTCAGGACGAAGAAGAAGGGGGAGAACCCCGAGGAGACGCGGACCGGACACCCGCACCCGAACTCGCGATCGCGCCCGCGCCTGAACTCGCGCCCGCGCCTGCGCCTGCGCCCGCGACCGCGCCTGCGCCCGCACCTGCGCTCGCGCCCACGCTCGCGCCCGCGCCCGTACCGGAGGTCCCGCGTCGCGCGTCGCGATTGGCAGGCAAGCCACGCCTAGACTACAAGGCACTTGCGCACAACGGCGAACGCGTCCCCATCACCGACGAAGCACTCATCACGTGCTTACTCTCACTCTTCGGCGTTGAAGGGGGAGCGGGGAACGTCATCGAGCCGCGCAACTTGAAGGAGGCGCGCGCACAACCGGAGTGGCCAGAATGGAGGCGCGCGATGGAGAGCGAGCTCGCCCAACTCATCAGACTTGGGGTCTTCGAGATGGTGCAGCTACCGGAAGGGCGGAGGACAATAGGATGCCGCTGGGTCTATCGCCTGAAGGTCAACGCGGAGGGCATCATCCTTCGATTCAAGGCACGGCTGGTCGCGCTCGGGTACAGCCAAATCTTCGGGCTGGACTTCTTCGACACATACGCGCCAGTCGTGCGAATGGATGCACTTCGGGCCTTGATCGCGATCGCAGTGCACAAGCGACTCATCATTCGGCAATTCGACGTCGTCGGCGCTTACCTCAATGCCGACCTCCAGGAGGAGATCTACATGTGCCAGCCCCCGGACTTTGAGGACGGGACCACGAACGTGCTCAGCTTGAAGAAGCTCCTCTACGGACTCAAGCAAGCCGCCAATGTCTGGAACATACACATCGACGGGGCACTCGTACAGGACATGAAGTTTATTCGCACTGAACCGGATCAGTGCGTCTATGTCCGGCCCGGCGGCGAGCACGGCATCGGACTGCACGTGGACGACATGGTGGCTGTGGCTCCGAACGAGGCGGAGATGGACGCGATCAAAGAAGGTCTCGAGCGTCACTACGAGATCACGGATCTAGGCGAGCCGCGTCTACTCCTTGGACTTGAAATCTCGCGCCCTATCGGATCACCTGACGACCTCACGCTGCGACAGACGAACTACCTACGTCGCGCGCTTGAAGCACACCACATGTCAGAGTGTACACCGGTGAAGACGCCGATGGACCCGAACGTCAAGCTCCTGAAGACGAGCGAGGATGAGGAGGTGACCCCCGCACAAGTCCATGAGTACCAATCAGCGATCGGTACCTTGATGTACGCGGCACTCGGCACGCGACCGGATCTCGCGTACGCCGTACAGGCGCTGTCCCAATTCTGCTCGCGCCCCGGCCCAGTGCATTGGACGGCCCTCAAGCACGTCTTCCGCTACATCAAGGGGACACTCGACTACGGTATCACTTACCACGCGCAGGGGGAGCTGGTAACGAAAGTGGCGTACCAGCACTTGCGCCTCGAAGGGTACACCGACGCGGACTGGGGCGCTAATCCGGTGGACCGGCGATCAATCTCCGGATACGCGTTTCTGATCGCCGGTGGACTTGTCGCGTGGAGCTCGAAGAAGCAAGCGGTAGTAGCGCTATCGTCGACAGAGGCGGAGTACATGGCGGTGTCGTACTGCGCGCGACACACGATCTGGATGCGCGCACTTCTCGCGGCGCTGTATCTGAAGCAGGAGGACGCGACGGACCTCAATGCGGACAATCTCTCAGCCATCGCGCTCTCCAAGAACAACGTGCATCACGCGCGTACCAAGCATATCGACATCCGGCATCACTTTATTCGCGAATGCGTAGAAGCCGGTACTATCAAACTGAAGCACGTACCTACGGAGGACAATGTCGCGGACATGTTCACGAAGCCGCTTCCACGCGACCGCTTCCACATGCTGCGGCGGCAACTCGGGATCCTCTCAGACGCCGAGTTGAGGGGGAGTGTTGAAGATACGCGCGGAAGCGCCGGCTACGATTAGATTAGATTACGCTATGCGTTCGGATGATACCTTTGTAGTTCCTTATCTCTTAGTTCAGTCTATCACGCCTTACGATACTCTTAGGTCTTTGTTCTTGTCATGTACTATTTACAGCGCGCGCGCATACAGCGCTAATCAAGCTTCGTTTTCCCTTCCCCGAACCTGCGCGAACTTCTACATTGGTCAATGCGATATATTGACAACGACGCCCAAACTGATTGGGCTTCTCGCCGTGAGCACTGATTATAAATTGGGCATCGGCTTGTTGCGAGACAACGCCTTGATCAATATTGCTGACCGCACGAGCAGCGTTGAACCGCGGGTTGGTTGTGAGCGTTTTGGACATAATATAACGTCACGTTCGACTTGCGCAAATATCGTATCGCGCGGTCGAAGCAAGGTCTGGATTTTTGCGCCCAGGTCCACGCCGTGGGGATGTATCATCTAAGTGGTCTGCTCACCGTCTCCCTCGGAGTCCCCTGGCGCCAGATCATGAGCGCGTGTGCCGCAATAGATACAAGATCGCTGCCATGCGGCGTGGGCCTCCGGAGTTCGGGTGCAGCGTGTTGGCTGAGGATAGTCGGTCTTGAAGGCAACGGCGTTGTGGTGCTGCGCAGTTCTGTGTCGCCAACGCTGCCTCTGTCATAGCCCGGCCGCGCCCGTCAGCGAGAATACGCTGCGGCCCGCTCTTCGTTCCTGGCGCCTCGAGCAGGCTGCGCTTCATCCTTGAATCACCGACTCGTGCGGAGAGCGGTGCTTTCAAACCAGTTCTCCGAGCTCAAGCTCAAAGTTCGGAGACGAGCGGCACATCTTCCGTGATCATCATCATCATCATCCGCACCTGTCGTCCGTGTGCGAGCGCGGCGATGCCGAAGGACTCGAGCGACTTTCCCGTCCGGACAGGAAGTCCGAAGGTTGATGCGTCAGCTGGATCCAGGAGTCCCTGCCACCGAAGCTCGGGACACGAATTCGGACGGCGCGGCAGGGCTGGTGGACGCGTGCCGCAGTGTCGTGCAGACAGGCTGCAATGACAAGCACAGATCGCCCGGGCGTTGCCTGAAGGCCTGAGAGGTACCACGGCCGGCAAGCTCGCGTGTCGATCTCATGGATGGTGAGTTGGGAGCCGGGCCGCCGCGTCGTTCGCATGGCGCTGGGCAGTGGGCATGGCGGGCTTCTGCACCCACGTAAGTAGCACTCACGGCGATGGACGTGGTGGTCGTGAGCCGGGGCGGCCTGACCGGGTGGGTTTCTCTCGGAGAGAGGCTTGAAGTATTGCTCGAGTTGAGCTGGAGAGGACAGAAGAGGGTTCGTTCGAATAATAATACCTCGCCACCACGACTGGAAAAGATAGTCGCCGCGGTCAGATGCCGATGGCAGAAACTTGGACTCTTGGCACTCTGTTCCCGGGCCTGGGCGCCCGCAGCGCACCGACTGTGCGAGTTCTGCAGATGAAAGACATATCGTCGTGGAAACCACCGAAGGACGAGTACAAGCTTGTCGTCGCGAGCACGGGGTTTGTAAGAAAGAGAGTGCGCATCTGCGGTTCGACGCCGGGCGGCCGAGTTCCGGGGTCCGACTGGGCGGCCTTGGCTGCGCCAGCATCCGCTCCGCGCCCATCGCCACTGCCATCCCAGAGTCTACTCTTCACCAGCAGCTTTGCGTTTCTCCGTTCCTTTCCTCCACCCCTTCCCCCCTCCCCCTCCCCCTCGGCCGAGCTCGGGCTCGCGGCACACCCATGGCCCCCTTCTCCCGCCACCACGATGAGGACACCGACGAGGACGACTCGGTCGACCCCGAGCTCCGCCTCCGCACCGTTCGCACTGCCGCCTCGACCATCGCAGAGTCCATCCGCCAGGAGCAACGCGCCGAGCGACGCAAGTCCGTCCGCAAGAAGGGCTCGCGCTTCTTCCGGAGAGACAAGAAGAAGGATGTGCAGCCCGCACCGACGGGCACCGCCGCGCCCCACGTCGCCGGTCGTCGACGGAATGTGTATGTGAACGTCAACCTGCCGATGAACGAGGTGGATAATCGCGGAGAGCCGATCGCGAGGTATGCGAGGAACAAGGTCCGCACGAGCAGTGAGTACTCCAGTCATCGTACGCTCGAACGCGCGTAACCGCTCCGCAGAGTATACGATCATCACATTTGTCCCCAAGAATCTTTACGAGCAATTCCGCCGGTGAGTTCTCTTTCTTGGCTTCTGCGCACCTCGAGAGGGTCGTCGAGCACTCGTTCTGCACCGGGGAGACGCTGCGATAGTACAGCATGCAGAGATGGATGGCCGCTCTGGGTCGAGACTTTGGCCGTCTTCCATCACGGTGTCCGTTTCACGGAAAGAACTTCCAAGGGGGGAAGACGGTACCAACATAGTCTTTGTGTGCCCTCACGAACGCTGCGCAAGTTGAGAGTACACAAAGAACGTGTTTAACTCCAGCCGGCCCCTGTTATCGTTGCTCTTGGGCTGGCGGCGATATTGATACTGAGCTGACTATTGTACTCCAGTGTTGCGAACCTCTACTTCCTGGCCCTGGTCATAGTCCAGGTCTTCTCCGTTTTCGGCGCCCCTTCACCACAGACTTCCGCCCTCCCTCTAATCTTCATCTTGACCGTGACCATGATCAAGGACGGCGTTGAAGACTACCGGCGAGCGATGGTCGACGACGAGGTCAACAACTCGGCGGTCACGAGACTCGGCAACTGGCGCAACGTCAACCAGCCGCAGGATCCCCGCGCATGGTACCAGAAGATGCTCGGGGTGCGGGCGCCGGACAAGGTGACACGCGGAGTGAAGAAGCTACGGGAGCGCGAGGCGAGTGAAGGCAAGCAGATCGTGATGAGCAAGGACCCGGGCGAGGACCGCAACAGCATGAGCACGCTCCCTGCGAACAACAACAACAGCATGGAGCTCGGCTTCTACGGCGCCGGCGGCAAGCTCGACGATATCCAGAGCATCGACTCACACAGCTACCCTCCGGCGGACCCTGCGGCCGGGAACACGACCTCGTGGGGCGGCAGTACGTCTGGCTCCTTCACCGCCTATCAACAGTCCATCCACCCACCGGCCGCGACTGGCGTCGTCGACTACAGCAAGCGAACGCCTGGTCTGGCGCACTGGGAACGCACGCTCTGGAAGAAACTCGAGGTTGGTGACATCGTTCTTCTCCGGGACAACGAACAGGTGCCGGCGGACCTGGTCGTGCTTGCGACGTCGGACGCCGATAACATGTGCTACCTCGAGACGAAGAACTTGGACGGGGAGACGAACCTGAAGCCACGCAAGGCGGTGCGGGCGACGGCGGCGATGACGTCCGAGGAGGACATCGAGCGTTCGTCGTTTATCCTCGACTCCGAGCCGCCCCACGCGAACCTGTACCTCTACCACGGCGTGCTTCGGTACAAGGACCCTGCGAGTGGAGAACCCAAGCTGGACACGGTGACCATCAACGAGCTGCTCCTTCGTGGGTGCACGCTGCGGAACACGGCATGGGTCGTGGGACTGGTAGTGTTCACGGGTGCGGACTCCAAGATCATGCTCAACGGAGGTGACACTCCGTCGAAACGGTCCAAGATCGAGAAGGAGACGAACTTCAACGTCATCGTCAACTTCCTCCTCCTCGTCATCATGTGTCTTTCGTCGGCGATCCTCAACGGCTACTTCGACAGCAAGAGCGACACAAGCGCGGACTTCTTCGAGCAGGGTGCCGAGGCGTCGCACTCGAACGTCCTCAACGCTGCCATCACTTTCGTGTAAGTCTTTCTGCTTCGTTTTCATGCTCACCTCGCTGATCCCGCTGTAGGTCGTGTCTCATCGCCTTCCAGAACATCGTCCCTATCTCGCTGTACATCTCAATTGAGATCGTCAAGACGATCCAGGCGTACTTCATCTCGCAGGACATCGACATGTACTACCAGCCGTTCGACGCGACGTGTACGCCAAAGACATGGAACATTTCGGACGACCTGGGGCAGATCGAATACGTGTTCTCGGACAAGACGGGTACGCTTACGCAGAACATTATGGAGTTCCAGAAGTGTTCGATCAACGGCGTCGCGTACGGCGAGGGTGTCACCGAGGCGCAGCGCGGGGCGGCCAAACGTGAGGGCAAAGTGGAGTCGATGTCGCCGGAGGAGCAGGACATCCAGCTGCAGATATCCAAGCGGCAGATGCTCGAGAAGATGTCGCAGGCGTTCAAGAACCGGTACGCTCAGCCGGACCACCTCACCCTCGTCTCGCCCAGGCTCGCAGATGACCTCGCGGACCGCACCTCGCCGCAGCGCCAGTACCTGATCGATTTCTTCCGCGCGCTCGCTGTCTGCCATTCCGTCCTGTCCGACCGCTCCGACCAGAACCAGCCGTTCAAGCTCGAGTACAAGGCGGAGTCGCCGGATGAGGCTGCGCTCGTCGCCGCGGCGCGAGATGTCGGCTTCCCCTTCGCCAACAAGTCCAAGGACGCGATCGACATCGAGGTCATGGGCCAGCCGGAGCGCTACATCCCGCTGCAGATGCTCGAGTTCAATTCCACGCGCAAGCGGATGAGCGTCGTCGTGCGCAACCCCCAAGGCCAGCTCATCCTCTACTGCAAGGGCGCGGACTCGGTCATCTACCAGCGCCTCCGCGCGGACCACGATCCGGAGCTCAAGGCTGCAACGGCGCGGGACATGGAGGCATTCGCCAACGGCGGTCTGCGCACGCTCTGCATCGCCTACCGGACGCTGTCCGAGCAGGAGTACATGGACTGGGTGCGCGTCTTCGAGGCCGCCCAGAACTCCACTACGGACCGCGACGAGGAGATCGACAAGGCCAACGAGAAGATCGAACACTCTCTCACCATCCTTGGCGCGACCGCCCTCGAGGACAAACTCCAGGAGGGTGTGCCCGAGGCCATTCAGACGCTGCACCGCGCTGGTATCAAGCTTTGGATCCTGACGGGCGACAAGGTGCAGACCGCCATCGAGATCGGTAAGCGTCCCATCGCATCTCCTAGCGCAAAAGTCTAACTCACTGCCCGCGCCGGCAACAGGTTTCAGCTGCAACCTGCTCAAGAGCGACATGGAGATCATGATTCTGTCAGCGGACACGCTCGAGGCTGCGCGCCTACAAATTGAAGGCGGCTTGAACAAGATTGCATCTGTCCTCGGCCCGCCGTCGATGGACCCCGAGCGCCGCGGCTTCGTACCTGGTGCGCAGGCGGCTTTCGCGGTCGTCATCGACGGCGACACTCTCCGGCACGCGCTCGGCAAGGAACTCAAGCAGCTCTTCCTCACGCTCTCCACGCAATGCGAGACCGTCGTCTGCTGCCGTGTCTCTCCTGCCCAGAAGGCGTTGGTCGTCAACTTGGTCAGCTACTCATCCGGACTCTGAGCGTCTGAAATGTGACTGATGCTTCGTACAGGTCAAAGAGGGCCGCAACGCTATGACGCTTTCAATCGGTGATGGAGCGAACGACGTCGCTATGATCCAGGAGGCGAACATCGGGTGCGGTCTGCTCGGATACGAGGGTTCGCAGGCAGCGATGTCTGCGGACTACGCATTCGGCCAGTTCCGTTTCTTGACGAAGCTGCTCCTTGTTCACGGCCGGTGGTCGTACCAGCGCGTGGCGGACATGCATGCCAACTTCTTCTACAAGGTGCGTACCCACGTGCAGTCCGTGATCAAGTCATCGTTAACGACACTGTGCAGAATGTCATCTGGACTTTCGCGATGTTCTGGTTCATGATCTTCAACAACTTCGACGCGACGTACCTGTACCAGTACACCTTCATCCTATTGTGCAACCTTGTGTTCACCTCGTTGCCTGTCATCGTGCTCGGAGGTACTTCCTGCGTGTTCGCTCGGTATCGCGTAGTCTGACCGAACTGCTCTAGCCTTCGATCAAGACATCAACGCCAAAGCCGCTCTTGCGTTCCCTCAACTGTACATTCGAGGCATCCGTGGTCTAGAGTACACGAAGCTCAAGTTCTGGATGTACATGCTCGACGGTCTGTACCAGTCCGCGGTGGTCTTCTTCATCCCATACTTCATCTGGCAAGTCGGCATCGCGACGTCGTGGAACGGCCGGACCATCGAGTCGCTTTCGGACTTTGGTACGACGGTGTCCGTTGCCGCCATCATCTGTGCGAACACCTACGTCGGACTCAACACCCATTAGTACGTCCATCCGCTTCCGGCGCTGCTACCATGCAGGACTGACATGCGCCTCACAGCTGGACGGTCATCACTTGGATCATCGTGTTCGGCTCGTCGCTGATCATGCTCGCCTGGATTGCCATCTACTCCCTGTTTGAGAGTTCTGATTTCGTCGACGAGGTCGTTATCCTGTTCGGGGACGTCACCTTCTGGGGCGCGGTCCTCTTGTCCGTGATCATCGCGCTCGGTACGTACCCTCCTCGCGCCGTCGTCATCGCTGTTCTCATCCCTCCCAGGCCCTCGCTTCTTCATCAAGTACTTCAAGAGCACCTACATGCCTCTCGACAAGGACATCATCCGCGAGAAGTGGGTGGCCGGCGACCTGAAGGACCAGCTCGGCATCACGCACAGGCGTGAGCGCAAAAAGACCACGAAGGCCGAGCAGGCGCCAATGTTCCACAACCCGCACTACCGCTCAGAGTCGGAGCTGAGCCAGCCGGATGAGTACGGCACCCCTCAAGGCTACACTCCGCCGACCGCACACACTCCGAACATGGACGGCTCTCCTAGGACCACCGTTCCCCTTATGGCTGGCGAGTCCCCGCGCCAGCTCGAGGATGGCTACCGATCCGCGAACCCATCCCCCATCCCCTCTCCGAACTCGAACCGGGGGCAGTACACCGCCAGTCCCAACTCACAACGACTGTCGTACTACTCGGCTTCGAATATCCCCCCTCCTTCGCCCCTTCCGGAGTCGAACCAATTCCATCCCTATACCCACCACTCGTCAGCACGGAATACAGCCTACGGGTCAGAACCGCACATGTCCGCCGTGTCCCACACGTCCGTCACGTACAACGGACCTCCCTCTCCACACCACAACAACTACATGACACCACCTGGGTCCGCGACACTGCAAGTGCCCGGAATCCGCTCACCACAGCGCTCGCCGACGACGCCTCCAGAGCAGTTCGAGATGCGCGTACGGTCGCCGCCGCACTCAGGAGAGCAGTGGGCAGGATACCCGCAGGAGGGGCAGCGGACGCAGCCGGACCGTCTCTCGCCGATGGGCCAGGGCCTGCACACGCCGATGGCGACGGAGGACTCGTACGCGACGGCGCGGACGGGCTCGGACGACGACGCGTACGACGGCTTCGACGTCGTGACGCCCGTCGCCCCTCCACACGCGCACACGCACGAGCAGCAGCAGCAGACGCAGACGCAGGCGCAGGATGGCTCGTGGCGGAACAGTACGTTCTCGTACTCGGGCCCGCACGCGATATAGCCCGTTCTTGTTGGTCTCGTTGGGCTCTGTGATGTGAGTGCGTGTGTTGCGACTTCTACTACTTAGTACTTAGCTCCGCTCGGACTCGGTGTGTATGCGCTCGCGAGCTTGGTCGTGGCGGGACTGGATCGCGTGAACGGACGGTTTGTTGGCACCCTTTACCCCTTCCCTCTCGCTTTATTTATCCTTGCTTGTATCGCTGCTCTCGGTCGTCTCGCCCCCTTCCCCCTTCCTGCCCACCGCGCCCCGGCACCTGCGACCGCGCGCCTCCCGCGCGCTCGTGCATGTCGTCCTTCCTTTCGTCCCCGCTTCGTTCGTGTACGCGCACGGTGCTGGGTCTCGTCCGATCCTTTTTAGAAGTAGTAGAACACGAACATCGTTAAACTGACTTATTGTGCATAATGACACTGTATACGCCACGCCTCTCGCCGACTGCGACCCTTAAACTCAGAGGAATGAGCTCGCCGGCCGCCACGATATTCTGAATTAGACGGCGCAGTGGTAACCGACGCGCGCCGTGCTGTCGGAGTGCTTGCGTGTACATACTGCCTTCACGGAAGGCGCGTGTGCGCGCGCACCATAGCGAGAGTCGCGCGTGAGCTCGCGCGGAGGCGGCGTTATCGTGCAACGGATACGTTTTGGGCGAGGATGGGGCCGGGCGAGGATGCACTCACGTCACGTGCGTTAGGGACGGTTGGACGATCGAGCCTACCCTTGCCCTTTTCCCTTACTCCTTTCCATCTCCCCCTCCCCCTTTGCATTCCTTACTCAGACTGTGCCCATTGGTCATGGAGCCTTCCGACACCGGGTAGCCAAGCCTTCTCCCCAACCGCCGCTTGCCGCTTGACAAGCCACTGCGACGAAGACAGGCCCACACCAAGCCCAAAGCGGACGGAATACCCTCACCATCAACTCACGTAGTCTCGCCAACACCGACATTGACGTTCAGCCCACCGCCCTGATCGCTCGAGATCTCATGTTGGAGAGGTCGTCCAAATGTACCAAGCCGCTGACTCTCGACGAGTTCATGCGCACCTTGATGCCCGAGTTCGACGAGAGGGACTTTGACCAGGTGTTCCCCTCAAGAGACATCGGGAACATCAGGCGCCGCTTCCATCGTAGGCTCAAGAACAAAGACCACACGGACAACTTGAATGTGGTTGAGAAAGACGTGAGCGCTGCCTGGGTACGTCTCCTCGCTCGTCGTCGTCGGCTCGTATCTTATGCAAACAGGCAAGCATCAACAAAGACCATCCTCTTTGCCCCGGATCCGTATTTGGCCTCTCCGAGGACCACGCCGACGTAGGAGAGCCGGCCGGGTCGAAATGCCACGGCTACTTCATTCACGAGCGCGACGAACACTCCATCAAAGAGAAGCGGCCCAACTGGGACTACCACCGCTTCACCGTCGAGTTCAAGCGCGGCGGGACCCAGAACGATCCTTGGGACGACGACAAGACGTACAACCCCGAGTCGACTGCTGTCTCGCGTAAAGTTGTCCGCGGCCAGCTCTCCTCCTACGCCGACCTCGTCTTCAAGCACCAACACCGCCTCTTCCACTTCATGCTCCTCGTCAACAGCGCTCGCTTCCGCATTCTTCGCTGGGACCGGTCCAGGATCGCGGTAAGCGAGGCGACCGACTACGCCAAGGGGGTCCCCGGCACTCGACAGCTCTTTAGGGTCCTCTACGCGCTCTCGATCATGACAGACAAGCAAGCCGGATACGACCCCTCTGCTTTCCAGCTCAAGCCTGGCTCGTGTGGGTGGGAGCGGATGAGCCACCTGGGCGACCCCACCAAGCACGCGTCCGACGTCGACCACGCTGAGCGTTTTGACTTTGCCGACCCCGACAAGACCACCTACCCCGAGAACCTCTACCATCCTCAAGACGCTTCTCATCACTCGCTGTTTGACACCGGCGGGATCTACAGCGACCCGAGGGCAAAGGTGACGTCGAACGCGCCGTGGGCCGACTGCGTCGATCTCCCTACATTCCAGTATATCCGGGCCAAGTTTAAGGCTTCCATTAGCGGCGATCGCCCTCGATACGTGTTCATCATCAACGACAGGTACTACCTCGTTGGTTTCGCCGAGTTTGCGGCGTTGGGTCCGATCGGGCGGGGTACGCGCGGCTTCGTCGCGCTGGAGTGGCACACTCAGCGGTTCGTGTGGGTCAAGGATTGCTGGCACCCGTTCTACGCAAACACCGCAGTGGAGGGCGACATTCTCAAAGAGCTCAACGAGGATGGCATCGAGAACGTGCCGACGTTGGTGGCGTACGAAGACTACGAGGGCGAACACCAGGTGACGTGGGAGTCCGAGCACAGCGGTCACCTGGCTGAAGCCGGGTCGACGTCGACCACGGAGCGTCCGAAGGCGCCTCTCCCCACCAGCACTCGCACCCGGCCGCCGCACTCCCCGTCGCCCGCGCCGAAGCCACATGTGTACAAGCAGGCCCAGCCGGCCCAGCCTTCGACGTCCTCTTCGGCGCAAGGACCCTCCTTCCCCTCCCTTGCGGCGTCGTCTGGTCAGTCTGGCGTCAAGCGTCTCCACGGGCAGGACGAAGCCAAGACATCTACACTGGTCGCGCTGCCTGACTACGTCCCCGGCCCTCGCCACATGCGTCATTGCCGTCTCGTCGTCGCCGAGGTGTGCTTGAAGCTGACAACGTTCGAGTCGTCTCAGCAGCTGGTGCGAACTATCTACTGGGCGTTTCGTGGTGAGTATTTCCCCAGTCTGCCCGCGTGCCAGAGTGAGCTCACCGCGGTCATCGCAGCGCATGCACAAGCATATAAAGTCTCCAAGGTCCTACACCGTGATGTGAGCGCGGGCAACATCCTGATGTACCCCAGGATCTTCCACGCGGAGAGCAAGACTGCGTGTCTGAGTCGCGGTATGCTCTGCGACTGGGAGATGGCCAAGAAGATCACGGTTTCGGACGTATCTCAGCCCGAGCGCGCTGTGAGTCGTTTCGATGTCGCGTGTCGCACTTTTCGCTAAGGACGTTCGCAGGGAACGTGGCCTTATATGTCGGTCATGTGCCAGGACAATGCATCGTTGGGGCCGAAGGTCGGAGACGAGGCCGAGTCCTTCCTCCACGTCGTCATCCGCCAAGGCCTCCGCTTCGTGAACCACAATTGGTCGAAGGTCGACGTACACCAGTTCTGCCTGCAGTACTTCGAAAGCCACGCCGGAATCCGGAGCCACATGCGGTCGAGCCCGTTCAAGAAGGAGTGCATCCGTGACGGCGTACTTTACCATCCCACCGGAATCCTCGGTCGTCTCGAGTTTACCGCGGTTGGTGACGACGGCGGCGCGGCGGTACACCCTCTCAACGAGCTCGTCCAACTTCTCCTTAACCTGTGCTCCGCCCGGTTCGCGGTCCACCTCTACGAGGTCAAGCTCGCGGAGTACAAGTCCGCAGTGTCCCGACCTGCGGCCCAGGTCGTTTCACAGACCACTCAGTCGACTAGCCTCTTCGATCTGATTGACGAGGACGAGGACGAGGACGAAGAGGATGTCGTCCCCTTCAAAATCAAACCCCCCTCTGAGCCGAATTCTGACGTCAAGGCCCTTGCTGCTCTGCTTGACGATAGCGGGCGTGTCTTGAACCAGCTGAGGCGGTTCGCGTTCCCTCGGAAGAACAAGACGGGTGCTCTAACGTGGACGTGGCCGGCCAACGACAGGAGCGCGGAGGACGCGCTCATCGGGTACAATGCGTACGCTGACTTCCCGCTTCCGGTCGCCACTGGGTCGAAGCGGACGTCGGTCAAGGCGCGGAAGACGTCGCAGGTGCAGTCGGCGGGTGCCGCTCACTTGTGTAGCTCGGAGTAGACGTTGATGGACTGGGTGCCATAAAAACGGTTTGGGTGGACTGTGTAGCGTATCTCATCTGCGTGTATATCGCCGCTCGTGTTTCATTCGTTAGCGACTTTGGAACCATGCATACGGTTGTAATAATAATTCTTCATGACGACGTGCTCCTTGTCGTTCATACTGAGCAGTATTTGCTTCACCGCGAGATCGCTGGGAAAGAGCATTCAGAGATCCAGCCGGAGAGCCCGTAGCGCGATTAACCAAATGAGGAGGATGCCTGTAAGTACGCGGGGGGAGCGCGGGTCGTGAGTGACATCGCGATGGGGGCTGGGGGGGACCGAACCTCTTATGGCCTTCATGTTACTACGCCAGCAAGGTACTGGGGGCGCACGATACGGCTCGGAGATGGTAACGGGAGACAAAACGTGTAAAGCCCGCGACCAAGGGCGGCTCGCGGCCATGGCCGGGATTGTTCGGACCGGCCCCGGCAGAGACCGACTCTGGAAAGCGCCGCGAACTTTTCTGCTGAGCGCTAGCCCTGACGCTGAGGGCAGTCGGCCTCTCTCTCTCCCTCTCGGACTAGTTTCCTGACCCCGGCCCCTCTGCGCCGGAAGCCAGTGTCAACGTCAGTACCGCTCTGGTATATAAATGGGATTGTCTCTAGCCAGTGTCTCGGGCTTTCGGTGCTCTCTGGATCCGCGACCGTTTCCCGGAATCTTAGAAACAACCCTCTACCCATGACTGTCAAACCCTGCGCCCAGGGTAAGTACGTACTTGGTTTGTTTATGGGACATCGTAACGTCTCGCGTCTACGAGCCGATTGATGCTCACTATATTCGTAAGGCCAAAGGGCTGCCACGTGCTACGCGGATGGGACGCTCGTTAAGTTTTTCAATGACCAACAACTCATCCACTGCAGCCTCGACCAATGCTGCTGTATTACGAGGTAATGTGTATGGTATTCAGTGTGTTCAGACGTGTGGCGGCCTCAGGTTCCACATCCGACCGAACCCCATCGCCTCGACCCGAACAGCTAACGACAGCGCTCGTCTCCAACATGTACACTCAGCATGCCCTATGCCCAGGCCGGGGATCCCATCGGACTTTCTCCGTCGAGCCCTCCCGTCGAAGCCGCTCGTTTCACACTAAATACCATCTCCACGCACCGTGCGTTGCCACGGCCCGACGACCTCCCTGTGCCCATACCCTCCCGGACCCTGGCGACACGACTCACGTCTCAAGATGGTGACTTCCCTAGGGTATGTCCTCCAGTCTTCAACGACGATCGCTGGTGACGATCTCCCGCATTGCCAGTGTCTGGGGCGACGAACGCGTCGTGCCTCTGTATGGCGCATGCGCCTCCGTTCTTGCCTTCGTGGTCCAGTTCGTCCATCTGCGCCGATCTCCTGAAACGTCGAAGGACCCCGTCACCGCACTGGGACGCTCTGATGACGAAGTTGTGAATAGTCGTCCGGGATATCGTAGCGCGTTCGGCCACGTCGTCGACTACAACGGGGGCACCACCAGATTTTCCCTGAAGATAGCGCGCTTGGTTTGCTGCGTCGCGCTCGCCACTTTCTCAGCCGTGCCCCTCGTTCGTGCGCACTTCGAACAGCCACTCGTTCAGTGGATCGAAGGTGTGCACTGTGGCCTATACGTGAGCTCTTTTCCCCAAGTGTCCCCGCGCGAACATACGCTGAACACAATTCTTCTAGGTTTACGCCTCGGCACTTTCTCTGGGCGATATTTTGTCTCGCAGTCGCAGCTCGACATTCTCCGCTCACTTGGTATTAGTCCTCTTGCTCCCCTTCTTCGTCTCCGTGTACCGCAACATCATCCCCCTCTTCATCCGCGGTGGAGCGCCCGCTGACGCAGCGGAAGGCGCATTCCTCTGGGCCAAGCTCTTGCTGTTGTTCGAAGCGAGCGTTTTGATCCCGTCGATCGTGCCTCAGTATGACCCCGCCATTGTGAGTGCTACGTCTCGTCCTCTGGGCCGTGAGCTAACGGAGCATGCCTCAGACGCACCCTAACGAGGAGCAGCAAGCTTCTCTACTGGCGTTTGTGATGTTTTCATGGCTGGACAGCACCGTGGCGAAAGCGGCCCAAGTCTCGCATCTGTCCATCGACGACCTTCCTACATTATCTGCCGGGAATACTGCGAAGGAGTTGGTGGAGCGTAGTTTCAAGGTACGTTTTCCTGATTTTCAGGCTTAGAAGAAGGTTGTGAAGCGTTATGCAGTACGTCGACCCCTTCAATACGGGCACGGATAGCCATATCCTTTGGGGTTTCTTCAGGTTCTATCGTGGGTCGCCATTCAGTTTTGTTGTGTGTACCTTATGCTCACGGCTCACCAAGGCAAAGACTTCGTCATCTGCATGCTCTTATCCATTGCGGGGGTTTGTACATATCGTATGATCTGCGGTATCATATCTAATTTCTACGTACTTAGGGGATCTTACCACTGGGCACTCCGATTGCCATTCAAAACTTATTGATGTGAGACCCCCGGCTCTTGAGCCTGTCGCTCCGCTCACATTAGGTCTATCAGCGTGCTCGAGACAAACGGAGCGGACTCTAAATACGAGCCGTGGATGTGGGTCTTGTTCTTGTTTGTCAGCGCTTCCCTCTACACACTCGCCGACCAATGGTATCTCTGGATTACAGTAAGTTCATCACCATATAGTACTCATCCTGGATCTTCTACGATTTGATCGACTATGATAGCATCGCCAACATGTTACGACGCAAGCGATCCTCACCGAGCTGATTTTTCAACATGCGCTCCGTGCTCGCGTGAAGGCCGAGACTACGCGCGACGCTGAAGACTCATCGTCGCCTGATGGGAGGAACGGCAAGGAGAACCTCAGCGGACGGCTCAGTAACCTGGTCACGAGCGACCTGGAGAACATCCGACTCGGGAACATCTTCTGGATGCACACCTGTGAGCACGCGATTTCCCTGTGAGTCGTGGCATGGGATTGATATTTTTGACACAGTGGTCAAGTGGCCGTTACAGTGTGTCGTAGCTATCGTTCTCATCTACCGCATCCTGGGATGGAGGTACGTGTTCGAAATACTGCACATGATGGTGAATTCCACGCCGATGCTCTGTTCCACAGCACTTTTGTTGGACTCGGGGCGATGATTGCGATGATCCCCTTGCCCACCTACCTCAGCACGTACGTGCGCAAGTACCAAGCAGTGATGATGGCCAAGATGGATGCCCGCGTGCAGCTAATCAGCGAAAGTAAGTAACTTCCCTGCATCATATCGCTCCTGCACAAGTACTGATGCAATGGGTGGACAGCCTTGGGCGTTGTCCGGATGATCAAGCTTTTCGGATGGGAATCTCGCGTTGCAGAGCAGATTGCGGAGCGCCGGCAGGAGGAGCTCGTTCAGCTCAGGAAGACGCGGATGGTGGAGATGATCAATAACGTTTCAACGTGAGTCCAGCCATAGTCGAGCTCTAGGACGATCTCACAAGATGCTTCAGATTCAACATACCACTGCTCTCCATGATCGTCACGTTTGTCAGCTACGTAAGTTCGTATCTTCCTGTTCATCATGCTGAGTGAGCTGAGCTGGCACTCCAGACGATCTTACAGAAGGGCGAGCTGACGCCGTCGCGTCTATTCCCTGCGCTTTCCGGTTGGTTGTGCCGTCTATGGATATTGTGTTATTCCCTCATTCGCTCCCGTTAGGCTTTTTAATGATGCAATACCTGCAGCTCATGTTCAACAGCCTCCCAGCTGTCCTGCAAGGTTCGTCGTTGGTACCCTGCAGCCAACTGCCTCGCAGTCTTACTCAGAGCATTCGCACAGGCAAAATCTCCATTGACCGCATCAACAACTTTCTGCACACAGTCCGTATCATCGTGCCGCACTCCAGCGCGACAGCCGCTCACTGACCTTCCATCCTGCCAGACCGAGCTTCTCGACGAATTCGAGCACCCTCCAGTCACCGGTGACGACGCCTTCGCTGCCCCCGCCGACGCCGACATCGACATCGGGATCAGCCACTCCGTCTTCACCTGGTCGACTTCCGTGCCTGGCAGCGGCGCCCAGACCCCGGTCGATCCCTCCTCCCCCGCTCCGCGCAAGTTCGCCCTCCGGATCGACGAACCGCTCCGCTTTGAGCGCGGGGCGATCAACCTCATCGTCGGGCCGACCGGGGCCGGGAAGACGTCGCTGCTCATGGCGCTCCTCGGCGAGATGCACGCGCACCCGTCGGCACCAGGTCTTGGTACGTGCGTGAGGCTACCGAGGGAGGGTGGCGTCGCGTACGCTGCGCAGGAAAGCTGGGTCCAGAGCGAGACTATCCGGGTACGTCGGCCGCTGCTTTCCGGAAGAGGTGTACGTGCAGGCGCTGACGGGGAGACAGGACAACATTCTGTTTGGATCGACGTTTGACGAGGTCAGGTACGACAAGGGTGGGTCGCTAGCTGGGCGGGCTCGTGTGCGTTGGTGTTGTACTGACGCACAAAACAGTGATCAAGCAGTGCGCGCTCGAGCGTGATTTGGCTCTCTTTGCTGCGGGCGACAAGACGGAAGTCGGGGAGAAAGGGATCACGCTCAGGTTCGTGGTTGTGCCGTTGAATTCAGAATTTACACATGATGAGTTGATGGTCTGCACTGTTATAGTGGGGGGCAGAAGGCTCGGATTACCCTCGCGCGCGCGGTGTACTCGAAGGCGGAGATCTTGCTCCTCGACGATGTGTGCATCTGCCTGTCTCTTTGACTCTCCCGGATGTCTATAAAACTCAAAACACAGGTGCTTGCGGCTCTCGATGTACATACATGCCGCTGGATCGTCAATCAGTGCTTCAAGGGAGAGCTCCTCCGCGGCCGTACCGTGATTTTGGTCGTACGTCGGCTTTCTTGCTCGTGCAGTCCTCTCACTCATGACCTCGCGTGTCAGAGTCACAACGTCGCTCTCACACGTCCTGTCGCCAACTTTGTTGTCGCACTTGGGCCGGATGGGCGCATCGCCAGCCAAGGCTCCCTCGACAAAGTGTTCGAAGAAGACAAAGAACTGATGGAAGAGCTCGAGGCGGAAGTGGGGGATCTCGCCAAAGTAGACCAAGAGGTCGACCGTTCACCAGTGGAAGAAGCGTCGATTGCCGTTGATGAGGGAAATCTGGTCATTGCCGAGGAAGTCAGCAAAGGGGGCGTGGCGTGGAGCGCAAGTGAGTGTTTCACGCTCCGGTCGCTGGCGATTGTCTGACAGTGGTTTCAGTGAAGTTGTACTTCGGGAACACTTCGAGTGTACCGTGGTTCTTCTGGCTTATGTATCCGCTCGCGTTCGTCATAACGCATTCTATGTTGAATCTACAAGTAAGCGTGTTGGATTAACGCGCTGATAATATTGTTGACTTTGCATAAATCGCAGCAATGGGAGCTTGGATTGTGGGCATCGCAGTACGAGACTCACGACCGAAGCGAGGTCCGTGTTGGACTGTGAGTCGTTCTTCAGACATCGTTGTGCATCAACTAACTTGATATGGTCATGATTCAGCTATGCTGCGTTGTATCTTGCGATCCTCGTGACACAATGCTGCATCTATGCCATCGGTTGGTACTGGGGCACAACAGGGTCGCTTCGAGCCTCCAGGATTGTTCACCAGCAGCTCGTTGGCCCGGTGCTTGGTACCACATTGAGGTGCGCGACTTCTGACTGCGCTTACTGACGTCCGGCCGTTGACACGCTATCCAGGTGGCTCGACATGACACCCACGTCGCGAATTATAACGCGTTGCACGACTGACATCCAGTCCAGTACGTCATATTGCTCTTGCTCTCCCCGTGGCTTCACTCACACTCTCTGGTACCGCTCAGTGGACAACTCCATCTTCCGCTCCTTCCACATGTTCCTCGAGCACACCTTCTACATTGTCTCTAAGCTCGTCGCCGTCACGATCATCATCCCGCTCTTCTTTTTCCCAGCGGCGCTCATATTCGCGATCGGAGGCTGGTACAGTGCGAGCTACATGCGTGCAGAGCTGCCCATCAAGCGTGAGATGAGCAACGCGCAAGCGCCTGTTCTGGGGCACTTCGGCAGTGCTATCGCGGGACTCGGTGTGTGTTCCTGGCTTCTCACTCGCTGGATATCGAAAGAGGGTTCGCTGACCAAGGCGTTGTCACAGTGTCCGTTCGTGCCTACGGCGCTCAGGAGTCTTTCAAGCTCGAGTCATACAGGCGCATCGATAACTACAGCCGGGCTGCTTTCCCTTTCAGTGCACTCACCCGGTATGTGGCTCGCGACTAGACTAAGTCACGCCGCTCACACGTTCTCGCAGCTGGGTTACGGTGCGCGTCAACGTACTTGGGACAGCTCTCACCACTGCGCTTGCAGCGTACTTGACGTATTCTGCCTCTATCGGCGCTGCCAATAGCGGCTTCTCTCTGTCCATGGCTTGTACGTCTTTTCTTGTCTGCTGCGCACGTTGTGCCTCACACGGTTCGGCAGCGGAGATTTCCAGGCGTATCTTTTTCTGGTTTTTGGCCCTTAACGAGTTCCAAGTTTCAGGTTCGTCTCCTCACATGTGAAGGTTCTGAAGATTACCTGAAGCTGTCTGTCTCTACAGCCAACAGGTCGGTCGATCGGCGACGTGACGAGAACATAGTGCTGACGATGGCTGTAGCCTAGAGCGCATTCAACAGTACTTGGTCATAGAACAGGAGCCAAAGGCAACCGAGGCTGGCGTTCCGCCTGCGTACTGGCCTGCGAGCGGCGAGTTACGGGTCGAGAAACTGTCTGCGCGGTACACTCCGGACGGACCGAAGGTCTTGCACGATCTATCATTTGAGGTCAAGTCTGGGGAACGCATCGGTATCGGTCAGTACGCATTTCTCATGCAAGTCGTGAGTCGTTCCTGACGCACTTTCATGCCCAGTTGGCCGCACAGGCAGCGGAAAGGTGAGGGTTCCTGAGGCCTGAGGAACGAGAGTCCGGGCATCGTGGTGACTAACGCGATCTCTCAGAGCTCGCTTACCCTGTCCCTTCTCCGCTGCATCTACACCGAAGGCAAGGTCTTCTACGACGGCCTCGCTACCGACACTCTCAACCTCGACGCGCTCCGGTGCAACATCACCATCATCCCCCAAGTGCCCGACCTGCTCCGCGGCACGCTTCGCGAGAACCTCGACCCTCACGGCCAGCACGACGACGTGACGCTGAACGACGCGCTGCGCTCGGCCGGGCTCTTCGCTCTGCAGGAGCGCGTCGCGTTGAGCCTGGGCGGCGAGCACGCTCAAGGTGCGGAGAGCGGGCGGATCACCCTCGACTCGGAGATCGCTGGTGGAGGGGGGAACCTTTCGGTCGGGCAGAGGCAGATTATCGCGCTTGCGCGGGCGATGGTGCGGCGCAGCATGCTGCTCATCCTGGACGAAGGTGCGCGGTCCGCTTTTAGCATACGAACGTCGCGCTCAACAGTCATTTGGTTGGCAGCTACATCTGCCATCGGTAAACCCACATACAAATCCACGCAAGGCCGAAACTGACGCGTCTCGATGCAGATTACGAGACGGGCGCGGTCATCGAGAAGGCTCTTCGCGAAGAGTTCGGAAAGGACGTGACTGTGCTCACGGTCGCGCACCGTCTGCAGAGCATCATGTATTCGGACAAGATTGTGAGGGCATCTTTCTTACGATCTTGTGCCGTGAATTGAAGTGCGTATCACGTTTTTAGATGGTTCTCGACGCGGGACGCATTGTGAGTAGACGGTCATAACCTGGCTCTTCGTCTCCAGACCCTTACTTCCTTCGCGCAGGTTGAGTTCGACAGTCCGAGTGCCCTGCTGAAGCTGCCAAGTGGTGGGTACTTCCGCGGGCTCGTAGACGAGAGTATGGATCGAGCGGCGCTTTACGCGATGGCCGGAATGTCCGTGGAATGAGACATATTGTGAGGTATATAGGTGCCGCATGTGACGCACCGGAGTACCCCGGGTTTTCAAAACCCTCCTAGTTTCATCCCATCCGAACGCTTCATGCCCCTCCGTGAGCTTGCAAGCCTGCAGTCCGGCACCGCTCGGGCCGGGGAAGGCATCGGCCCGGGTTCGGGACATGATTGTCACCTCAGGTACTACGGAGCTGTATCTTGCATGCTTCAAGCTTCAATTCTCTCTCTCTCTCTCCTGCCATTACTCTTCGCAGTTCTCCGCTTTCTCGCCCCTCGTCTGCGCACTGCCGATATCCTGCTCCCATGACTCGCCCACCGAAACACGCCGCTCCAGAGTCCAGCGACGACTCCGACGCCCCCGAGACCGTTCCCTTCGACTCGTCCGCCCCGATGTAGGCCTTCCGCGGCGCGCAGAGGCGGAAGGCAAAGGCGGAGAAACGCGCGCTCGACGCAAAGCTCAAGGCGCGCGCGACCGTGGACGGAGGCACGGAGAACAGGTGCTCGGGGAGGTAGTTGCTTTTCGCAGGTGCAGGCTCTTCGTCCTCGCTGTCTTGCTCTGGATCGTCCAGGTCTGCGTCCTCTTCACTAGAGAGCCCAGAGATCGCCCAAGCGCTCCGAATCGTCACCCGAAAGGCCGTCGTCGTCGTCCTCTGCCACAGCGTGCAGTGCATTCTGCCGGCATCATCAGGTTCTGTGTTCCTGGCAAGCTCTCAGTCCTGAAATGCGTCCCATAGCCCATCTGGCATTCGCACCCTGCCTCCCCCTTCCTCCCATCACCTCCTTGCGCCTTGCACGGCGTCCCACCCACCATGCGCATGTGCAAGGCCGCACGCAACGTTGAAACCCCCGACCCCCTCACTGCTGCCCTCCAGCCCCCGCCCGACGAGACTCCTGCCGAGCGCCGAGCTCGCGAGCATGCGGAAGCACAGGCACGCCGGGTCAGCGACCAGATCGACTCAGAGCTCACCGCAGAGCGGCTCGCGATGAAGCGCAAGCGGCCGGTCAAGCTCCTCCTCCTCGGCCAGAGCGAAAGCGGCAAGTCGACGACGGTGAAGAGTGCGTGCTCTCCATGACCTCCCCGATCGGCCCGCGTCGTTGAGATTCTGACTTTTACCTTTCTTCGTCGACCCCCCGCTCCGCGCATGTCCCCCGTGCAGACTTCCAGCTCGCGTACGCGCGGTCGTCCTTCCTCGCGGAGCGTGCCGCCTGGCGCGCCGTCATCCACCTCAACCTCGTCCGCTCGGTGACGACGATCATGCGCGTCCTCGCTAAGGAGCTGCACGGTGATCTCCCGACCGATGAGGATGATGCGCTTTCGATCGGCGAGGACGACGAGGACATCGACCAGGCGTCGTTCAACCCCCCTGTTGCGTCCAGCCCGTTCAGCGACTTCCACCACTCACTTCTCCAGCGCCTCGCGCCCCTCTGTCGCGTCCAGCGCACGCTTGAGAAGATTTTAGGAGCCGCGTCCGGACAGGAAGTCGACAGTAGCGGCGCGGGGGACGCTGTTGCGCCGTGGACCGCGGGCAACGCGTCACGCCCGAAGGAGTTTGTGGTCACCAGCCGGAGCGGGTGGAAGTCTGCGCTAAGCAGAGTCGGCGGCGGACGAGGGAGCATCGACGAACCTCGCCAGGTACGTGCCAATCTGCGCCCTCGCGCGTTCGCTCTGGCCTCATTCCACCCGGGACTCCTTGTTCGCGGCGTACAGCCCCGCCGGTCGTCACTCGCGAGCAGGTCGTCAAACGTCGGCCGGGAAGATGAGGAGCCGGACGAGACGGACGAGCTCCCGATGGTCCAGGAGGCGGCGGATGTGATTGCTGCCTGCGCGGAGGACATGTGGGCACTGTGGCAGGACCCGGACGTGCGTGCGCTGCTCGACCAGCGGGGGATGTGGCCCGACGAAGGCCCTGGCTTGTGAGTACTCCGTCATTCTCTCGCTGTATGCGCCCTGGGGTGGAGCTGCGAGTGGTCTATGCGACGTGCTGACGCGCCAGGCAGCTTCCTCGACGATGTCCGGCGAATCACGCAGTTCGACTACGAGCCGTCAGACGACGACGTCGTGCGAGCACGGTTGAGGACCATGGGCGTGCAGGAGCACAGGTTCGTCTTCGAGAGGGGTATATGATGTCTGTCCTTTCAGTACCTCGTGGCCCGCGCTCATCACCTTCCCGTCGTACAAGGCTTGGAAACCGAGCGCGAGTGGCTGATTTACGACGTCGGCGGCGCCCGCTCTCTCGTAAGCCACAATTTGCCTCCGACCGCGCTGGACCCCATACCTGACCTCTTCTCTCCCTCTCGCAGCGACACGCATGGTACACGTACTTCGACGACGTCAACGCCATCATCTTCCTTGCGCCGATCAGTTGCTTTGACGAACAGCTCGCGGAGGACCGACGTGTGAACCGTTTGCAAGACAGCATGGCGCTGTGGAACGCCGTCTGCTCTATGCAGCATCTGGCGCACGTGAAACTTATTCTCGTGAGTCTTCATTCATGCAATTTAACCAGAGTATGAACCTCACACCCAGCATCCATCCACAGTTTTTGAACAAGTATGATCTTCTGCAGAAGAAGCTCGCCCGCGGGGTCCGCGTATTCGACTACGACCTCGCATACGGCGAGCGCATGAACGACGCTGCTACTGCGGCTGAGTGTACGTCGCTGCCTCCTGTGTTATCAGTCCGGCGATTGCTGACATGTGGACGTGGTACAGACTTCAGGCAAGAGTTCAAGGATATACTTGTCAAGTACTCTCCCCAGCGGCGCGGGTTCTACTCGTATCTCACATCCGTCGTAGTATGTGTCTTCTCTTCCGTCATTTCCCCCCTTCTCTTCCTTTGTATCCGGGGCAGCCCGGAGCCTTGTGCGTTCACTTCGCTATGATCCGATCGCGCACTTTCAGTTCTTACGGGGGCGCCGGGACGGTGCGCCCGTTCCGATCGCCGTCACCCCCAACCCTGCAGCTCTGCAGGACGTGAGCTAACTTTCTGACAGGACACGAAAGCGACTGCGATCCAATTCGCTGCTGGTGCGTACCTACCCGCTTCACCCATGACGCCACCTTTATGCAACGCGCATTTTTCTCCCACCCGCAGTTCGCGAAGCCATCCAGCGGAACCATTTCCAGGCCGTTATCTGTCTCTAAACATTTTGAAAATCACATTTGTTCATGTGAAACGTGATCAAGTCTGTGTCGCTGCGCGGACTTGATTTTGTTGTAACCATTCTCATCAATTGCGGAGATGCTTTGAGACTTAACTCGGATGCTTGGACTACGAGAGCACGACAGGAAAACCAGATACATGTCTCGAACATGCGACCGTCCGCGTCGAATTCAATCCACCTTGCACAACCATCTCCTCGTATTCGGACGCGGGTTCGTCCGCCCGCTCGGCGACGCCGGCGGCACTACGACCTCGACTCGCTGCAGCACCTGCGCCCACTTCCTGTCCGTCCTCGCCCCGATGCCAAACTAGCCCATCTCGATCTTCACCTCCCTTTCGCCTTGCCCCAGTACTACCACATCTGCACCCCGAGGACGACGTGCAGCGTGAAGTCGGCACTGAGGCACGGGTTCCCGACCTCGGCCGTGCTGGTGAAGAGGCGGGCGATGTAGCCAGCGAACGCGAACGTGGAGAGCTGGCTGGTGCTCCGCGCGCGGTCGTTCTGCCGGAGCTGCGGCAGAGGGGGGGCGTCGCGAGCTGGCACGCCGCGAGCGCGCCGGGGGGCACGACCGCGGGCGCGCAGGCCGGGATGCTCGTGAGAGACGGCGGGGGATGTAGTGCACAATATTGAGGAGGATGAGAATATTCTGGAGGGTGAGGAAGAATTTGTGGCAGCAATGGCGGGGCGCGTGCCATGACCGCTCTGGTCAAGCGGACATGCACAGCACGTCCATTCGGATGTGCTCACGACGGGGAGGCACGCAGTCGGGACCTGGGTAGGGGGTGGGCGAGACAAAGAGCAGAGGGACGGGACAGATTCACCGGGCAAGAGCGGGCCCACGGCACATCGCCGCGGATCCGAGACTCCAATCTCCATGTCGAGAACGTTGCTGTCGGGATCAAGTCGGGATGTTAAGGGGACGGCGGTGGGTGACAACGGTGTGGAGAGCGCGGATTTGTGTGGACGAAATGGGCGGTGCAGGCGAACACGAGGGGGAGAATGGCGGCGCGAGCAAGATCGAGAGGGCAAGACACGGTGGTTGGGGGTCGAGGGGCTCGGGGCTCCTTTCATAAGTTGCCAAGTCTGTGCTGCATTTCGAGAAGGAAGAGATTACATATATTTGAAGGTTGGATAAGTGTGGGACAAGTATCCCAAAACGGCCGATAAGTCCGTTACCCTGAGAAATTGTGGCGCGTTGAACGCGACAACGGCGTTGTTCGCGGCGGCTGGCGCCTTTCCTTCCCCCTCTTCCTCACTGTCGCCTCCTGCGACCTCACCGCGATGGACGACGAGCAACGCCGTCAAGATGACTGGGCCAAGGACCGCAAGAACCGCCTCCCCACATTCACCGAAGTTCTCTCCCGCCGCACACGCCCACCAGTCGATCTCTTCATGTTCTAGTCCGTTGCCAGGCTGCTTTCCCACTCTCCGCACGCTGACCCCCTGCAGTCTTTTTCTCCAGCGTGAAGGCGCGGAAGACATACTAGACTTCTGGCTCGACGTTCAGCAGCATGAGAACCTCTGCCGCGCATATTTCAAAGACGTTCGCAAGTCGGGGCGTGCGATCCGGGAGGATTGGCCGGAGTACTGGGACTATGCACGGAGACGGGGCTCCATCTACGGTACCGTCGTTGGTCTCAATCCGCAGACGGGCACGAAGAGGAGCACGGCGAGCACGGGCGAGATGATGTCCGAGCACGACAGGCTCAACCTGGGCGACGAGAAGGCCGCTCGCAGCCCCAGCCCCCGCATTACCTCTGTCTCCCCAGGGGTCACTGCTGTCGGCACGACGGAGCCTCCACGGTCCACGACCCCGTTCTCGCTCTCCGGCCGGACCCCGACCCTCTTCAAACGCGCCTCCCGCGCCCCGACCATCATCCCCCGCTCCCAGGCGATCACCCGCCAGGACCTCGTCGCATCCGCGGAGCGCATCTACTACCGCTACCTCTCCCCCGCCGGTACCGCGCCCGGCTCGAACGAGAACCACGAGATCTACCTCCCGCCCGCGCTGCGCATCCACTCCTTCCCTCTCTCGAGCACCCACGAGCCCAAGTCGCAGAGCGAGGTCGCCATCATGGCCCAGATCCCGGACATGTTCCACTCCCAGAAGGAGTACTGCTACCGTGCGATGGAGCAGGACGCCTTCCCGCGCTTCCTCCGCGCAAAGGCGTTCGGGAACCTCACCCCCGTCTCCGCCCTCGTCCGCCTCGTCGCCGGCCTCGTCACGCTCTGGATCGGCCTCGCCGCCGGTTTCTCCCTCATCTTCCTCGACGTCCAGCCCAAGTCCAAGCGTTTCTTCGTGAGTTCTCACCCGTCGGCCCTCGGTGCTCCACTGACACCCTCCCCCAGCTCTTCATACCGTACACGCTCGCCGTTCTATTCCTCATCTCGCACCAGTACGAGCTCGACCCGATCCTCGTCTTCTTCGGCCAGTCCGAGTCCACGCCCTTCCGCACGCTGCACATCCGCGAGGCGTACGTCAAGAAGCTCCTCCTCGGGCGCGCGATATGGGTCTCCGTGCTCGTCGCCGCCGTCTCCGTCGCGCTGACGATGATCTTCTGGGCCGTGCCCGGACACCGGCTGTAACGTCGTACGCACTCCGTTTCGTCCTCCCCCCTCATGCGTGTTACGCCCCCGTCCGGTCGCCGTGGTATATGTCTTTTCTTGTGTTGGGCCCAGACTTTGACTCTTCCCCTATGTCGCATCATTACTGCTTAGCTAGTCGTCGCAGTTGTTCGAGTGCCGCGTTTCCGCCTACTTTATACCCTCCTCCTACTCAACCGCTGTCGCTCCTTACCCTCTCCTACGTACAGACTTCCCCACCCCACAGTCTCCTCCCCCACTACCTACCCACCGTCGCATCGCATCGTGCGCCTCCTCGTCTTCACCGAGCACGTTTGGTAACGCAGATGCCATTATGCAAGACCTCGTTGGTGTAGGCTAGTCCTGATACAACGGTCGTGATACCCCCACATTCACGACGCTTGCGCAGCTTCGAGTACGACGTGTTCTGCGTACGTTGCAAGTACGACCTACTACTAATGACCGGCTCGGAAATACTTCTGGGTTCCTACGGGGGTGCCCAGTCGCAACAGGGGTTTTGTGTGCTACGTTTTGTTTGTTTTATTCCCGTTTAACGCCCTCAAGGGCCGAGCCTTATGGGATGCTGTAAGTACATACAGGTAATGCATAGATCATGCGAGGTCTGGCGAGAGAGAGAGAGAGAGAGAGAGAGAGATGGCGAGATATATACATATGGGGCATACGCCCTTCTTGGAGGGCCAGGCGGGCCAGGGGGAGAAGCCAACGTACGAACGATATGATGTGAGTATCAGTAGAGTAGGGCTGGATGAGGTGTAGCAAGAGTGACGCGAACGGGTGCGCGACGTTACCTTCAGTGGCCCGGGATTAGAGTATGTACGACGCTTGGGTTGCTGGCCAGCAACTCCTGGGCCGCTCCCTCTCTCTCCGCTATCCATCTGCCCTAGTCCACATGATCACTCGGGCAGACGGCCTCGAGAGGGTGCCTACGCCGTGCCACGTACATCGTACCCTTGAGCGAGGAGGTCGCGTCCGACTCGCAAAGCTGAGCAGCGGGAGGAGGAGGAGGAGAGTGCGGGAAGTAAGGAGGGAGGGCAAGCGGATGTGGAACGGGGTGTGCGCACGGGAGATCACGATACAGATAGAGTCAAGAGGAAGAGGAAGAGACCGTTCGTGGGTCGCGCGGGGAGCGGCGGCGGGGCGCCGTACACACAGCGCGCGGCTACGAAAGCGTGGTTGGACGTGGTCGGAAGAGCGACAGCCGGTCTGTGGCGTCGATGTACGCGAAGACGTGGTCGAGAGCAGCGGCTTTGGATAGTCCGTAGGTACTCGAGCGTTATGCGTTCGTGGGGGTAGCGAAGGAGGAAGTCGTCGAGCGTTAACTTTCAACGCTTGCCACCGACGGTCCGACGTTCCGTCGGGGCGGAGGAACGTGTCAGCCGCGTACATACCTGTGGGTACCACTGCAGCGTCGAGGTAGAGGCTTTTGACGACCTCAAGTGAGGCGCCATATCGGGTGCCTAACTACTTAAGTCTCTTGGTGGGGGCCGCTGCGTCGAGTAGGTCGGTCGTAGAAGGCATAGAACAAGGATCTCAAATCCGGATTGAGGAAACCAACATACTGGATACATGCCACAGCGCGCGAGCTGGGAAAGAGGCGATACAATGTACAGGCGTAGGGCTACATAGCAACGAAGACCAAGACGAATATCGAAAGGAAGAGCGGTCCCAGAAGGCTCGAGTCGAGTCGCTTCAAAGTTCAAACAAATGTCCACATCTCAGGTCGCCATCCTGCCAGAGGGCAAAGAGGGCGGCGCGGGCGGCGCGAACGCGACCTCGACCTCCCGCGCGAGCCCCGCCCCTCCCAGGAGGAACATGTCTTCCACCGCGAGCGCACGCAGCGCGGGCAGCGCCCCGTACAGCGCCTCGAACGCCTCCGCCGGCGCGTCCACCTGGCGCATCGCGAGCGCGCGCACCGCCGGGAACGCCCGCCCAGCGACGCGCGCGAGCGCGTCGAGCAGCGGTTCCGCGTCCTCCGCGTCCTCGCGCGCGGGGCACGACGCGTCTTCCAGCGCGAGCGCGGTCGCGTGTGGGGCGTGGAGGGCGGAAACGAGCACGGCCGCGGCGTGGGCGTCGTCGTAGCCGAGCGTGAGCGTGGCGAGGGCGGGGAGCGCGACGGGCGGGAGCGGGAGCGGGGATGCGCAGGCGGAGGGGCGCGGACCCGAGACGCGCACAGTGAGGGCGGTGAGGTGTGCGGAGCAGCGGGTGAGGAGCGCACGGAGCTCGCGCTCGGTCGGGCGGACCGAGGCGCTGTGGTAGGAGAGCTCGAGGGTCTCGAGGCCAGTGGAGGCGGCTGGGCATGGGGGTGGGAGCAGGTGCGGGAGGAGGGCCCACTGGGTGTGCACGCCGGAGAGGACGAGCGTTTTGAGGCGGGGGAGGACGGGGGCAGGGCCGCGCTGGCGGAGGAGCGCGCTGAAGGGCAGTGGGGCGTCTTGGCGGCCGGCGGGGGTGAAGTCGGGGTGGTAGCTGACGAACTCGTTGCAGCGCATGAGCACGAGGGACTCGAGCAGGGGGAGCGATGGAGGGAGCGGGCGGGAGCCAGAGACGAGCGCCGCGGGTTCCATGCTGAGGCAGTCGAGCGTGGTGTGCATCGCCTCCCAACGGTCGGTGAGCACGGCGAGGGTGCGGAAGCGGCGGGCGTGAGGGAGGAGGATGCTGAGGATGCGGCGCATGTGCTCGGGCTGGAAGGGGTGCTTGTAGTCGTACGGGTCGTCAATGTACGGGCTGATCACCTCGCCCTTGGTGCTGTGCGCGGGCCTGTTGAGGATGGGGGAAATCGCAGATAAGCAGAGGTACTCACTCGTGTTCGGAAAAGTCCCATTCGGGGTCACGCGCGTCGATGAAGATATCGAGGGCGCACTTGCTGGACCGCGCGGCATATCGCGCGGCGGACGCAAAGACCTCGCCTCTCCGGCTGTATACGATGTCGCCAATGGTGACGCAGATCCGTGTCCAAAGCCGCGGTGTCCCGAGCGCGACCTCCCGCCAGTGTTTGCAGACAGCGGCAAGGACATCGGGCGTGGTGGAAGATAACGAGAGGCAGGGGGTGATGCTCCCCTGGTCCTCCTCATCGGTGTCTTGGTCCGGGGTGTGCGCGGTGAGGAGGAAGATAGTGGAGAGGAGCTCAACAGGGAGACGGGAGATGGGCGCGGCTGGCCGTCGTGGAATGGGGACGGGCATCGTGGTGCGCGGCCAGCCGCGTGGAAGAGCGCAAGACGAGGTGTCAAGCTTGAGGGTCAGCTGTTTAAATGTACTAGGCTGTGGCCAGCTCGGGGAAGGCGCGAGGCGTTGCGAGGAGACTGTAGCAGTGCACGACCGGGACATTTTGTGGTTGAGAGCGTGAGCGTCGTGAGAGGGCGGTGATAGATCGTCGCGAGCATCATCGCAGAACGGCGCGGGTTATGAGGCCCAGTGAAAAGTCCGGCGAGCTGGATCGAGCGGAATTGAACCCGCAAGCGAGAATTCAAAATAGTTCTGTATATGCCCGCGTGCTCATTTTGATTCAAATGGGGTTTGAACGAGCTTGAACGCTATCGTGATCCGATCAAATGGGTATGAAATTGATAGAACGGCGCCTCGTGCGTGTGTGAGCGCGAATGAATACCACGTGAACGAAATCGAACGACACTCGAACACGCTCGAATGTCATTCGGACGAAATCGAACAGTAAAGGATGAACCAGAATGAAATATATTGCTTCACTTGCGGGAATCTAATCTAGTACAATTCAAACGGACTTTAAAAAGTACTACTGTCGACCACTGCAGTGCTCCACATGCATCACCGTAGTCCCGAGCTCTAGACACATATCAAGCCTACTATGTAGTCAGTTTTGAGAGCAAAAACGAATATAAACTTCGAGCTTACCAACTCCTTGACCTTGGCATTGCATCTCTGCAATATCGCAGTCAGTGATGTATCTCCAGACCCACTTCGCTGAATGGCACGGCTCACCAATCTTGTTGGACGCCTTCAGACTTCCAGTGGCTATCAAAGGCTCCTTTGACCTACCGGGATTCTTCGACAACCGCTCCCTCGTGCAAAGCAAACCCGCCTTCAGCTCGATGCGCGCGCCCATCACGCTCGAAACCCCACTCACCAGCTTAATCGCTACCCACATCCCTCTCTCCTCGCCACCGGCCCCCGGACGAGCTGCCGCGATGTCAATGAAATGCGTTGTCTCCTCCACAACCCACCTACGCGCTCCATACCCCTCCCGGCTCGCCCCGCGCCAGCCTCGTCGACCTCGACGCCCCTTGTTCTTCTGCCACAGCCACGCGTACTCCGTCACGTCCCCGCTCACGGACTGTGCACATGATCGCGCGCCGCCTCACAGTGGTGGGGCTCGCGTTGACTGCCCTCATCGGCGTGTCGCTGTACGCGCGCGACGGGCTCGCCCTGCACGCTGACTCCGGTGAAGGCCCGCGCGTGTAGCGTGGTGCGCTGTCAGAGCTCGAGCGCGCATACGTCGCATACTCACTGTGCTCCATGCCCACGCTCATCGACTGGTTGCCTGCTGTCTTCGGCGCGCTCCTGAGCGTTCTGGGAGTTAGGACGTTGACGGAGGGGGTCGTGCGCACGATTTTTTGGGCAGGTACGGCGTTCACCAGGGGGGACGGGGGTCTCGTTGGGCAGGGCTGACGCGGAGCATCCTCAAGACGATGTCAGTGCTATACCTGCACAGACGGTGCAAGGGACTTACTGAGCGGTGATGAGATGGTCTTCGATGATGAGAAGAGCGGGCACTTCCACTTTCTTCAAAATGACGGCACTGGAGGCCGGTGAGTTATCGTGGATAGGCGTGCCAACGGAGAGCGTGATGCTTATTGTCACGGTCTACGAAGGTGCTGTCATCGCAGGCGGCACGGGCGAGAGCGCGGATGACGAGGCCACATACCACTGGCGGCTGGCCACTGATCATGGGGTCGGCGGGGGAGTTGCCAACTTCGTGGATCCCGGACGATATGACAGGCGCGGCCGCAGAAGGCACCTGCATCACCGATGTTGCGTATTCACAACTTGCAAGCGCACGGGGAGGGATTGGGCGTTGTCAGAAGGTTGAGGGGGAGGATAGTGCAGCTGCGAGAACAAGGATGGGATACGTCAGTGGGCAGACGTACAAACACGCAGAGGTTGTGAACAGCGAAGGAATGCTTACATGTTCAGATCAGAACACTCGTTCTTGAAGGTCTCCATCATGGTAGTGGTAATTAAGATGAGGAGTATCTTGTTGATGTAGTGACTTTGAGAGAGAGAGAGAGAGAGAGAGAGAGAGAGAGAGCCAGCTAGCGGTAGTAGAGGTGGCGGGCGAAGACTTGCGCAAGCGCGCCACGCCACTGGGCGTGGGATAATCATATCACGTGACAATGCGTGTCCCGTAATCGTGCGCAGAGAACTCTGCCGCCTGCGAGTCTGCCTCGAGTGCAATCCTCTATATTCTCTGCTGCTCTCTGGCCATGTGAACACCGCCTGAAAGCCCCTAAAGTGTCTGCTATATGCTAGGATAAGTTCATGCAAGTATTTCTCCATTTGTGTATTTCTTGCGCCCTCAACTGCGTGCTCCCCCTTCTCCTCGTCCACATCCTCCTCGCCATATGCCTGGGATGGATGAAGACGGTGCGGCGGCGCTCAAGGCCAAGAAAGCGAACGCAGAGGCAGAGAAGGTCAAGGCACTCGGTGACGAGCTGAAGCTGCACGAGGTGTTCGTCAAGTACAGCTACGCTAGCCACCCACCTCGCCCTCGCTCGTCCTCGCGCATCTCAACCATTCCACCGTGCGCACCCGTCGCGATCCGCCCAAGAGTACCCCAGGATTGACGCTCCAGCACCCCAGTCCAGACGCGACACTCACGGACACACCGCGGCGTGGTGCACGCCTGCCCGTGGTCATCACCGCGCGCACTCGATCTTTATCCTCCACAGCACGTCGACTCGTTCTGGCCTCGTTCTGACACCTTGCGCATCATATTGTACGTTTATTTCTCTCTCCTGTTCCACTTCGCGCGTCCCCCATTTCGGCTCGTTCTGCCTCGGTCCACCTCCTCGCACATGTATGGCACCTACTCGCGCTCCTGTTCCCTACGTTACTTGTCTTAGTACTTCCTTTTCTGCTGCGGATTTGCATGTTTTCATCTCTTGGCTTCTGCGGTTCCTTGATTTGTAGCTACCTGCTTGCGCTGTGCGCTGCATGTATTTAGGCTCCGGTTCGACTGTGTTATACAGTTCACTTCCCCGCTTTCATCTTGCGTGCAGTGTGCTCACTCCGTCTCGTCTTCACCTTCGACCTCGTCTTCGCCTTCAACCTCGTCTTCGCCCACGCTCACGCCTTCGTCCATGCTGTTGCCCACGATCCCACCTTCGCCTCCGCCTTCGTCAGCGCCCGTGCGCGCGACCTCGTCCATCCCCCGCGTCTTTCCACGTCTCGTCCCCTTCACGCTCGCACGATCTCCCGACTCATCCTCCCGTCGCGCTCGCCCTTCTCGCGGCGTGTCGTACTTATTCCCTCCATCCTCTACTCGACATCCCGTGTCTTACGCTCACGCGAGCTCGCTCCATCGCTCTCATCTCTGTTGACTCCTCTCGGAGTCGACTGTACATCATCGTCCCCGACATCATCCATCTCGCCTCGCACCTCGGCCATTCCACCTCCCACACCTACCACAGGACCACCGTGGTGGCCTATTTGTCAAGACCAACGCACGCGGACGCTCTGTTGCCCCCTCCAAACACTCTCGCGGTCTACACCGCGCGCGCACCCGAGCACCACCCGCGGCGCGACGCGGGTCCGAACTTGTTCCTATCCAGTTCACTTCCTTGCCATATCCGCGCGTGCGGTGTGCTCACTCCATCTCATCTCGACCACGCCCACGTCCTCGTCCTCGACTCGGTCCTCTCCCTCAACTCTGCCCTCGCCCTCGCGTTCGTCTTCGTGTCTTTGGTCTTCGCCAGCACCCATGTGCGCAATCTCGTCTCTCCTGCGGGCCGCGTCTACCATCCACTTCGCGCACCACGCGTTCCATCGATCCGCCTCTCTTCGCGCTCGCTCTCCCCGTGGCGCATCGGATCTCCCTTCCATCTTTCTCTATTCTATTTCCCGAGCTTCACGCTTACATGAGCCCGTTTTATCCGCTCACGCCTGTTGGCTCTGTCACGGAGTTGACTGCACACCACTGTGGTTCACGCTCTGCATTGACATGTGCAGGACCCAGGTGGCAAAATTCAGAATACTCATCTTCGCCCCACGACCTGCCGCTGCACATCAACGATGGGGAAACCTCTGTGTGCGGCAATGCTCTCCGTCCCGTTATGATGCTATTCACAGATCTAAATATGTCCATAATAGTCTGTAATCCAAGGACTGTCTTAACTCAGTCCACCTTCACCTTCACCGACGGCACCCTCTCTCTCTCTCTCCAAACTCCTCAACTAGCATGAGTGTGTTTGGAATGCATGCAAAGTGAGCGCAGTCAATTGCATGGACTGGCGGCACGTAGAATGAGAGCAAGTAGCTCGCGACGCGCGTTCTCGAGCGATAGACGCCGGAGAATGCGGTCAGCATTGTGCCCAGGCGTGCTGACAAGCATGTGCATGAGACAGGCATCACTAGCACTCGTGGGAACAACGTAAGGTCCGAATCACGGTCGGAAATATCCAAAAAGTATCTGACGTACACTCTGAATCATTTTGGTTCGAATCCACTCGCTTTATTCGCGCGGACTCATTCTGATTCGATCTAGCTCACCGGACTTTTCACTGGGTATGAGGACGATGGCTCGCGTCGGGGGCGCCAAAGGTCTTTTGTGTGCGACATGGACTTTGATGGGAGGTGCGCGTTCCCTGGCGAGGAGAACAAAAGAGGAAGATGGGAGAGGGAGGAAGAAGACCGGCTTATTGTCAATCGCCTTCAGCGTCCTTCCAGCGGCCCGCCTGCCCGCCGAAGCGCCGACGGATCATCTGACTCTGTGCACCTGGGAGCTTTTGCGACTCGGTCTCGACTTCCAGGCGGGCGTCCCGACGGCCAAACGTTCAAACGTTCATGGTGAGTGCACGGCACACCAATCGCCTGTCACGGGCGTGAGCGTTAGCCACCCACAGCTCGCAACCGACCTCCACCGCTTGCTGTTTAAATCAAGTCTGGTGACCGCCAAAAGCCATTCGGTTTAAAGGTGGGAGTATTCTGGTGTGTCTGTGAGTGTGAGAGTTCACTCGAGCATTCATCGCCGCAGATCCTTCGCCTCGAACAGTCAGCGTCATGGGACCCGATAAAAAGTCCCGCCGTGAGCCCCACTCTCCGTGTTGAGAGAAACGAACACGGGAAGAGGTCTGATGATGGCATGAGCCACCAGGTCGAAATGCAGCGGACACCCATAAAACCCCTCAGAGCCACGAAAGGAGCCCCGCACCCCGCAGCTCCTTGACCCCCGAGCAAAGGGGAACGACCACGATGATTGCGATGTCGAGTGTTGCCACGGCAGTAATTGCTCTCGCCGCGTGGGTGTACGCCGGGCAGCCTTCGTCGGTGCAAAACCCCACCGCGCTACCCTCCCAGGCCGTGGTGCGTCCGTCCCAACTTTCGGTTTCCAGACCAGCCCTGACTCGCCGCAGTTCGTCGACCCGCACTCGTTCGCAGTGCTCGGGGCCAACGCCACGTTCCGCACCAACGCCTTCGGCCAGCTCTTCAACCCGACCAACACCACCCCGCCCTTCTTCCAAGTCTTCCACCAGGACTTCCTCAAGATCCTCGGACCCAGCCCGACCCTGCGCGCCGTGACCGCGAACCCGACGTTCGCCTTCGCGCACGAGGCCCCGATCTGGGACCCGGCTACGGACGAGGTGTTCTTCGCGAGCAACGACGGCGGCGCACTCGGAATGAGCGACATCGACCACAACAGCCAGGTGTCCAAGATCTCGCTCGCCGAGGTCGCCACCGCGATCAAGGCCGCGGGCCCCGGCGCCGCGCCGGTGAACGTGAGCGTCACGAAGGTGCGTCGCGCGCATGGCCGTGAGTGTGGGCGGGGCTCACCGGATCGTGCGCGCAGCTGGACCTCCCGGACACGATCCAGATGACGAACGGCGGCACGGGACCCTTCGACGGGCAGCTCGTGCTCATAACCTCCGGACGCGGCCCGCGTCCGCCGTCGATTGCGCTCGTCAACCCCACGCCCCCGCACAACACCACGGTCCTGCTCGACAACTTCTTCGGCCGGCAGTTCAACTCCCTCAACGATATCAAGGTCCTTCCCGGGACGAACAAGCTGTTCTTCACGGACGTCACGTGCGTGGGTTCCCCGCGAAGTCTGGCCAGAGATTAGCTGAGATGGCGCTGCAGTTACGGGTTCTTGAACCACTTCCGCCCTGCACCGTTGATGCCGAACCAGGTGTACCGCTTCGACCCCGACACGAGCGCGGTGCGCGTCGTCGCCGACGGCTTCGACAAGTGCAACGGGATCATCTTCAGCCCCGACGGCTCCGTCGCCTACGTGTGAGTCGCCCGCCGCTCTCTCCAAGCTGATGCTGACCCCCCACAGGACGGACACTGGGGCGACCGGTGGGTTCCTGGGTAGCAACCAGACTGAACCCGCGACCATGTGAGTCCCCCGCTCGCGCCAGCAGCTGGGCGTGCCCGCTGACGAGCACCACACGACAGCTACGCGTTCGACGTCGACCGGAAGACGCACGCGTTCACGAACCGCCGCGTGTTCGCGTTCGTCGACACCGGCATCGCCGACGGCGGCCAGGTCGACGCCGCCGGCAACCTCTACGCCGGCTGCGGCGACGGCGCGCAGGTCTGGGCCCCGGACGGGACGCTGCTCGGCAAGTTCTTCCTCGGCACGCTCTCCGCCAACCTCGTCTTCGCTGGGGACGGGCGCGTCGTGATCATGGCGGAGACGGCGATATACCTTGCGGAGATCGCGGCCAAGGCGCACAAGGTCTCGTTCCCGTGAGCAGCACATGTACTGTATACCGGCGAGTAGGCTACTACGCGTTGCGAACGAAACCGGCCGCTGGGCCGTTCCTCTTCATCACGCCGAGATTCGCTGTGGAAGGGTGAGCACAGAGTGCGGCCGCGATAGAACAGACGTACCCGGTCGTCGCGTGTAGCCTTTGATTTTGGACTTTGCGGGGTCTCCTTTCAGGTTGAGGCTCTTCTTCACGAATGTCTCGGCTTTTCGTGTACGCGCAAGCCCCTTTGCTCCCGCCGGGGTCGCGAGGTCGGTGGGCTTGGGGAGCGTGCGGATGACACGGGACCTGAGGACAGGTGAGGATTCGCGCGCAAAAAAGAGGGACGGAAACGTACCCGACGACGATGTCCTTCACGCTTTTCGACCGCTTCCGTTTCTTCGACTGAGATGGTGGTGGTCGGGCGGGGGTGTCGTCGGAGAAGACGATTTTTGTGTTTTTGGGCTTTGTGTGTAGTGCCGAGAACAGGTGCTCGGGGAGGTAGTTGCTTTTCGCGGGTGCGAGCTCTTCGTCCTCGCTGTCTTCCTCTGGATCATCGAGCTCTGCGTCTTCTTCACCAGAGAGCCCAGAGCCGTCATCTTCATCCAGGCGCTCCGGATCGTCGCCTGATAGGTCTTCGTCCTCCTCCTCTTCCGCATCCAGCATCGCGCGCGCCATCCGCGCCTCGAGATCCTTCCGGCTCGGCCCACCCCCCTCGTCCTGGTCTCCACTCTCGTCGTCGTCCTCCCCAGCCTCCTCCCCGCGCTCGTCTTCCTCGCTCCCATCTACGACCTCCTCCACTCGCGGCTTCTTAGCCGCCCTGCCTCCATCCTCGATCTTTCGCGCAGCCTGGCCCTGCGCGCGCGCCTTGAGGTTCGCGTCGAGCGCACGGTTCTTCTCTTTCGTCTTCCGCTTCTGCGCGTCGCGGAAGGTCTGCACCGCGGCCTGCTCGCCGCGCGCGGCTTTCTTGGACGAGCCGAAGGAGACGGCTTCGGGGGCGTCGGAGTCGTCGCTGGACTCTGCGGCGGCGTGTTTTGGTGGGTGGGCCATGGCAGGTGGGAGTGAGGGGTGCACGGATGGGGCGCTTTGATAGAAAGGTTGCCTCAGAGGAAGACTAGATGGGGCGGCAGGTTCGGAAAGCAGGAGGTGCAGCAGAAGTTGAAGGGTTGCTTGAAAAGCTGTCACATCTTTTGATAATGTGACACTAGGCCTGGGACTGTCACGCCGTCGTTTGCAGAGCGCGCGCGTGACCTCCGACGTGACGAACTCTGACTTAAGTATTCCTGAACTTCATCGACATCCTGGACATCGCCTACTTTCACTCTCGCACTGGTGGATCTTCTCGGTGACTATATTGTTGGATGCTCCTCAACGGGAGACAGCTTAAAGAGTTCTGACCTCCTCAGCCTTGGCGCCGAGGAAGACTTGAAGAGCTTGACGCATCGAAGTCCTCATGAGTCTGGTGTAAATCTGTGGCCCGGTTCCGTTTCTCCCGGAGCAGTGCGAAGTGCTTGGAAGATATTTCCGCCCTTGGTGATGACTTTGGTCCGGCGTTTCTTCAATTCCGGAAGTCATCAATAAAAGATGTAATTCCGTCCCCACGAGCGCTCTGCTATTTCATTTCTGACGACGATCACCAGTAAGTACTCACTAAGACCACCAACTGCAAAGGGTATGCAATCATCTTTTTCTCTGAAAGTTTGCATACGCTTACACCGCTCCCTGCATGAAACACGCTTGTCAATATGGTTTCAAGAGTGAGCGGGACTGAAGCACGTGTCCCGTTCTCTCCATTCCGAGGTGTATCGGCCGAACTGCCTTGTGGTCGGCAGCACCGACACAGAGGCCAGACAGTCAACGTTTCGGGCTCCCGAGTCACCTGTGTCGGCATCTTCGTCCCCGCCAAGACCCCCGCGGCGCGCTTCCCCACACCCGTCAGCTGCAGAGGTCCGCTGAAACGCCGGGCTGCACCTTATAAGCCTTCTCAGCCCTGCGGGCGGTGCCATCCATATACACCTCCGTCTCGCTCTACGCCAACTCCTACTGAGCCCAGTACTCTTCCCTTCCATTGAAGCACGATGATGTGGGATCTCAGCGGAGGTGCCAGCCCTCCTCAATATCCGCAGCAGCAGCAGTCCCGCGCCATTTCTATGCCCAGTGCGTCCCCGTGAGTCCCGCCCGAATCCGATCAAGCCCGGACCAAGTGCTTCTCCCTCTGCATTTCTAACCCGTATAACTTCAGGTCGTACGCTCCAGGGTGAAGTCTCTTTTCCCGCCCCTGCTCGCTCCTCGCTCATGTGCGCGCTTACGTTCTTCAGCCCCGGCGGCTTCGCCGTCTCCGCCCCGCCTTTCGCCCAGCCATTCATGCCCATCGGCGCTGCAGGCGACTTTGCACCCGGGTACGCCCCGAGCACGTACGCTCCCAGCAGCCACCGCTCGTGAGTCTCTACGTCCCCCTTTGCGCGCCCGCGATCAGGCCGTGCTGACGTCTCATCAGATTTGTGGACGGCGCGGGGTGCGTGTCCTTCTCCTTCTAGCTCCGCAGCGTTCGACTGAGGGCTGACGCCCTTCCCTCGGTCGCCAGACCTTGGGCGTCGACAAGATCCGACCACACTAGCATGCCCCGTGGCCCGACGGTCGAGCGAGCAGTCCATATCCGCACGAGCCGTCGGCACTCGCACTCGCAAGTCGTGCATGTGCACAGCAGCGGCCACTCTCCGAGGCCTCCGCATGTCACCGTCACCCACGTCGCGCGACCGGCTCAGGTTCCGCATGCGAGCAGCTCGTCGAAGCCGCACAGTAGGTCTCTGTCTCGCTACTGGGGCTCTTGGATGCTGATTTCGCGCTGCGTGCAATTCAGAGATTAGCCGGCCGCAGCAGCTGCAGCCTCTGTCGTCGTCGGGAGAGGGCCGCCACCACCTTTTCCAGTACTCCAAGTGCACAGGTCACAGAAAGGCGCTTTGTGCACGTCACGTTCGGCATCCACCCACACACGCTTGCTGATACCGACTTGACACAGATCGGCATCAACTACAAGGGCCAAGAGAACGAATTGCTGGGGTGCGTCAACGACGCAAAGAACGTCCGGCGCTTCCTCTCCCGTGAGTCTCTCTTGCAGTGCGTGGCTCGTCGGTGTCTGAAAGACGCTCCCCCAGACCGAGGGTACAAGAAGGAGGACATCGTCATCCTCACCGACGACTCCCCGAACCCGCGCGAGCAGCCCACGCGTGCGAACATGCTCGACGCGATGCGCTGGCTCGTGAAGGGCGCGTGCTGCAACGACTCCTTGTTTTTCCACTGTGAGCTCGGTCGTGCGGGCGTCTGCGTCGCTCGTCGCTCACAGCGTCTTCCCCTCAGACTCGGGACACGGATCCCAAGTACAAGATCGTAACGGAGACGAGATCGACGGAATGGACGAAGGCGAGTGCGGGTTGAGTCGTGGGGCGTGCGACGTTGCTGACGACGGGCCCCAGTGATCTTCCCGGTCGACTATAAACAGGCCGGTCACATAAGCGACGATGTGGGTTCAGACTCGTCATGGCTTGTGTACTTGCTGATCGACCGTCATCCCGCAGCTCTTGCACGCTGTCATGGTACGTTTCTGGTGAAGCTGCGCCGTAAGCAAGAACTGACACGGTTTCAGGTGAAGAAGCTTCCGACAGGGTGTCGATTGACTGTGAGTTGAGGCGCCATGCGATCATTGAGCCGGCCGTCTCATGGCCTTCTCAATCCCACAGGCTCTTTTTGATGTGAGTCGGTCCGAAGGACCTTGACGCTTACGTACATCGCTGATTTCGGACAGTCTTGCCATTCGGGATCCGTACTTGGTGAGCGTTCCGAGAGGGCCTGCTTGGTCTTTGACCTGACTTTCTACGCACTTCAGACCTCCCTTACCTGGTTCGTTGAGATACCACTGAGCTGAAACGCACTCGCTCACTTCTGGTGTGACACAGTACTCAACGGACGGTCGGACGAAGGGAAGTCAAGTGACGGCGAAGTGGTTCGACTACAAGTCAACGCCTGCGGACGTCGTACGTTTGTCGTTACGTTCACTAATTGATGATGCTCAAAGCGTTCACCGCCTTCAGATCTCCTGGAGTGGGTGCAAGGACTCGCAGACGAGCGCTGATACGTACGAGAACGGAGTGGCCACTGGGGCGATGAGCCATGTACGTTCGAGGTTCGCTTCTCCTGTCGAATTCCAAGCACTCACTCATTCGAACAGGCTTTCATTTCCTCCATGCGCGACAGCCCGAACCAGACCTATCAGGAGCTCTTGCGCTCAGTCCGCGAAATCCTGAAGAGGAAGTATAGTCAACTGCCACAACTCTCTAGCTCCCACAGGATCGTACGTGTGGCAGTCTCGCGCGCCTTCGATTAGCCACTTACTGCGCTTTTTTTCAGGATACAAACCTGAAGTTCATCTTCTGACGGCTCTCGCCGACGCGTATATAATGTACCTCTAATGTAACACTGAAAGACTCTTGTTCTGATATTGTAGCCTTCTTGTATAGATGACGACATAGTCCAGATGCAGGACTGCGATGTGCACGTTTCCGACAGTGATGAAGGGGTTAACAGAGATAATATATGACACTGGTGACGGGCCGAGATGCACGGTGTGTACAGCACACGTGCTCGTAACAACGTGCCAGCGATTGTAGATATAATACTAGACACTGAGTGCACACAGTGCACAAGGTCAGCGGAGACAATGAACGATATTAGTGTGCGGTGTTGGGCACTGCACCGGGTCAAGACGGGCAGTAGTCACGGAAGTGCAGAACTGGCTGGATGCTCCCCTTAGTCACCCACTTCACGCGGACAAGTACGATGTTGTCCGCATGAAGGCTGATCTCCCGGCCTTCGATGCAAAGCTTGTAGTCGAGTTTGGCCTACAACTTGGTGTGTCAGACGCTGAAGGTAGGATTCCACAGTAAAGACGGTGCTCACGGCATGCACTTCGAAGCACTCGCAAATGAGCTTCGCGAGCGCCGAGCGAGTCAACGACTGCGGCGCATTTTTACGACGAGCAAACCGCTGGCCTCGATCGTCCTTCTCATCGAAGCCCTCGATCTTTGATCAAACACATGAGCTGGAAGTACTCAGCAGGGGGGGAAATGATGTACGCACACCAAAGCGCACGGAGATTTTATGGTCACGGTCCCGGTTTTGGATGTCGTCGAGAAAAGAGAACGCTGAGATGTTTGGGTCACTAACGTCCCCCTTGGCAGCCTTCGCGAGGCTGACGTTGAACTCGACGTCCTCGGCGTTGGCAGGAGGAGGGCTCCCGTGGTATTCAGAGTACGGGATGAGTGTCTGCCAAACGACATCTCGGATTAGATTTCGACTCGGAAGCCATTGGGAGAATGACCACACCGTGCCGTCTTGGAGGATGTCTGCCACGGTTTGTTTCAGACGCCAGAGACCGTCGCTCTCCTTCGTGTAGAAAATGGTTTCCGTCTCCCATACGACACTGGCAAGCGTGCCCTGCGAGAGCGCGCGAATCTGCATGCCCGGGAAGATTAGTTCGGAGAAAGCGCTAAAACGGAATGACAACTCACTTCCGCAAGGTCGTCAAGAGCCGAGCCATTGACCCAGGGCATGGACCCACTAGTAAAGAGTATGCCTTTATCGACAAAGTCCTCGGGGTGGAGCTACGGCAGTACAATAAGACGTCAGTCGAAGAAACGGTCGGGGAGAGAGCCTTACAACTTCGGCGGGGGGAGGAGGAGGAGGAGGAGGAACAGGAGGAGGAGGAGGGGTTGGGGTTGCCATGATGGGGACGATTAGATGCTCTGGAGTGGTGTCGTCACCGAGGGTTATATGCATCCTATGGCATAGACGGATATCTGATTATTGAAGCTCAGTGGGCAAAAACGACATGGGTGCTGTTGTGGATACGCGGTAGGATGGTGGAGACGGATGACGGATACGTGGTAGGATAAGGGTGGTTCCAGTTGAGCCAAAACCACCTTATTCTCCAGCCGATTTTTGTTACGCGGTGCGTGTCATGCGAAGACGTTCGTGTATGCTCTGGAACGTGCCCGCATGCGGCGGCGAGTTGACGAGTCTTGCTGCAGCAGGAACCGCGCAAAATGGCGCGGGTTGGTACGGCGGTAACGGAGCGCGTAGAAGATATCCACGACTCGCCCAGACGTTCGACGACGGCGTTCAACGTCATGGTGAAGCTTCATGAGCAGTTGAATCGCTTGCTGAGACTGACACGGGAAGAAATATCATTACTCGAGTTTAACCGACAGTGAGATACCGCAACTTGCCGCTTGCCATGCGTTATCCATAATCTTCCAGTGCGGGGTTCTGGTGCCATCGATTCCGAGATTGAGAGGGAAGAAACAACCAGCCGGGAGGCGTGTACTTAGTATCGGGATGCCTGGTGGATATCCAACGAAGCATAACCGGGGATACTAGCCCTGTGTCGGCTTCAACCTTCCTGTCAGGCCAAGAGTTAGCGGTTGAGGTCTTTTGGGACCGTATGAGGGAAATGGCACATAAATATTCACCCAGGTTGTGAAGGGAGTTGATCGCAATATCAGCTTGGGGGCAAGCGTGAATCGAGGAAGTGGTGGATAGCGACGTCTGTACACAGGCTAGTATTGACACCGTTTACCAAAGAGGTGCACGATCTTGAGTACTTCTGAGTCCAGGCCTACCGTCAGACATGCCCTCTTCACCTCATACCGTAAATCTAGTCGGCGGTATGGAGGGCAAGATCTGGAAAGAAGGACCGCCGAAGGCGACATCAAGTGTTAGGACGATAGACCATTATCACGATATCCCCGATAACCACTGCACAAGTGCCGTGGCTTCATTTCCCAGTTCTAGAAGAGCAGACGCGACCGCAATTGTTTTTGTGCCCACAGAAGTGCGTGGAGTTTGCGACTCAGGCCAACAGAGGGACCGCGGGGAGTCGGGACGCATACATGAGCGATCATGCCAACACGGTCGACGTACACGACCTATCGGAACACACCTAGCAGAGGCCCCATCCTCGCGTTTCGCGACTGGCGAGAAGTGCTGGAAGTCAGTAAAATCCGCAAGTTCTGGATTGGGGCATGACGGTCGACCGCAAGCAGAGACCAACAAGCGCCGAGTCCTCGCCCGTCTGCGACCACAAACTTGCGGTTTCTCATCCTGGCTTCCCCCATCCGCTGTACCGCAAGGCCTACTCTCTCGCTCCCATCCCGGCTTTCACTCGTTCATGTCCTGACGACGGACTCTCCTTTCGATGCACCGCTCTGCCTTCGCCTGCCTCGCTTTCATCACCATTCTCACCTTGGCAAAAAGCCTCCCAAACGGAGTGCATCTCCCTCTCCATCTTGGATCCAGGGCGCGCTGGAAGAGGGACGGGGGAAGCAGTGAGGCAGGCCTTGGTGACGCCTCCGACGTGTACGTCCATCTCTCTTGATTGATGTTGCCTCCTTCAAGCGTGCTCCCATGCAGAACATACAACGTTCTCGTCCGCGTGGGCCAAACCCTCACACCTTTGATTCTGGGTGCGTTTCCACCCCGGCGGACACCTCTACATGCTTATTGTGGGATAGATACGGGCTCTGCGGACTTGTGGCTCGTTTCGGACGGGTGTCGGGAGCTTTGCGCTCATACTGACCTCCCTCTCTATCCTCAAGCCGCCTTGTCTCCCATCGGTCAGAGCGTCCACCTCCTCTACGGGGATTCGCACACCAGCACGCATGCCTTCGGTCCCATCGGCACAGACACGGTCGGCATCGCGGAGCTCTCCGTCCCGCGCCAGTACCTCGCCGCCATCACGGACACCAACACTTCTGTACTCGACACTGGCTCTGCCGGGATCCTCGGGCTAGGATTTGCTCCCATCAGTCTCATCTGGCGACAGCTCATGGCTGACAAGGGATCGTCTCTCCCTCTTGCGCTTCCCGGACGAGTGGCCGACGCGGTGGACACAGCAGGGCTCAACCTTCGTACGCACACTTTTCCGTCCTTTTCTTCTCTCGCGCGTCCCTCTCCGTACAAGAAACGGCAAAATCCGCGCTACCTCATGTCCTGGGATACCGACTCCATCACAACCTATGGTCCTCTGCTCACAAGGCTGGCTACGCTGGGCGTGCTTTCACGTCCTCTGGTGGCAACCACTCTCCAGCGAGATACAGTCTCTCTCGGCGACCATGCTGGCACTCTGTCTCTCGGGGCCTTACCAGACGGAATCTCGGAAGACGATCTCACTTGGGTTCCGGTGCGAGGCTACAGGGCGAGTCAGGGTGGCTTGCCGCCGTCCCCCCAGGCTCCCTATGAAGTAAGCACCATCCTCTCAGCTGCCCGGCCTCTTCTGAATCAAGCACAGATCTACCCTCTGGTTTGGGAGGTCCCTTTAGACGACGTGTTCTTTGATGGTATCAGACTACCCCGTTCTTCTCTCTCTCCCCCTTCCATTTCTCTCTCCGCTCTTGTCGATACTGTGAGTGCAGTCCACTCCCCACCATTCTGTCGTGCCCGCTTACGTTGGTACACAGGGAAACTCCCTCATCCGTGGCCCGCGCGATGTCTTAACACACATCGCGGCCCGCCTCGGCGACACCTTCGACTGCGCGATCCCGCACAACCTTTCGTTCCTCATCGGCGGCGTCCTCTTCCCGGTTGATCCGCGCGATTTCGCGCGTCCGGAGTCGCTCATCAACGACATCGTCGGCCTCAACTTCGGCCCGGCGCGCGCGCAGCGCTGCACCCCCGCCCTCGCCGTCACGGACCCCCCTGGGGACGGCGGGTTCCTGTACAGCTGGAGCCTCGGGGTGCCGTTCTTGAAGTCGTTCGTGCTCCCGCTCGTTCTCCGTCGCGTCTGTGGCTGACGACCGACAGCACGCTCGCCGCGTTCTACTACGGCAATTCGACGCACCCGACCCGCGATCCCCCGCGCGTCGGCTTCTTGTCCACCGTCCCGTCGGACGCCGGCGAGTCTTTGGCCGACGCGGTCGCCTCCGCCGCCCTCCACGGGGGCCTGTTTCCAGGTGCGTGTGCGTGTTCCTTTGGCGTACGTCGTGGTCTCGGCTGACGGCCCGACCGCTCGGCAGAGAAATCGGACCTGGCGATCTTCGACCTCGCCACGGGCATTGGCCCGATCGCGACCCAAGGTTCGCCACACGCTGCGCCCCGCCCGCTTCTCCATTCGTGGCTGATCGTGTTCGCTCTTATAGGCTTGCTGGGGGTGTTCTAGTGTTGACGTTATCGGGTTCATCGTTCTGTCTACACGATGTTGTTTCGCTGTGTATTTGTTAGGAAGGTTGTGAATAGAAGCCACTACCTCGGATTTCATCGTAACAGGGACAATCAGACATGGGAGTGCACGACTTGAGGGATGGCGCTTATTCATTGCGGTACTGAATAGTGGGGCCGCCGCGGCGCTTGTGCCAGCTCGTGAGGGTTGCTTGGATGCACAGTAATTGAGCTACTATGGCGGACCGGGATGTCGTTGTTGAATGCTCCAGAGGGGGGCCGCTTGTCGAATAATCGGGCCCCTATGGGCCTGGCAATTTAAGAAATTTGTTTACACCATCGTGCCTGCGAGATTCTGAGACCGGAATCGTGCAACGGGATGAGGACTTCGCGGCGTGCACACTCCAGATCCCCGGATGTTGTGTAAATGCGGCACGAGCCAACCGTCCATGTTTGGTTGGCCGACACACACGATAGCAAATGAGGTAGCAAAACATCATGCATTCGATCGACGGATACGAGACAGTGCTACGTTTCGTGAGTGGGATGAGACAAGATGTTGCGAGCACAGCATCAAGACAGATGAGCAAGATAGCGGGGGCATACATAGAGACAGATATCTGCATAGCATAAGAGACCGTAGAGACGGACGCGGACGCGACCTGCTCCGGGGGACAAGGAGCGCACCGCCGGTTGACAGAGCGGGCGACGGAAGCGACGGCGTCAGAGAGTATGAGTGGATTTATGGATAGGAGGGGATGGGTGTCACGCCGCCGGAACCGGGACTCGCGGGACACGCGCGGGGGTAGGACGACCACGGGGGCGCGGGCGGTTGATGCGCAGACTCCCGGAGGGGCTGCATGATATGTCAGCGCCAAACCTGAGCAAGGCAGTCCAAGAACACTCACGTGGGCACGGCGAAGGACGCGTTCTCTTTGCCGTCCTGCGTACTCGACTTCCCGGTGCTGCGCTTGGACCACCCAAGAGCTGCCCGGCGCGTACTGGATGTGACGCGAGGACGCGCAGGGAGACCCATGGGGTTCTTGCCGACCTTGGACGGGTTGATGTCCACGGCGAAAGGCGTGAAAGGCTTTATCTCGCCCAGAACAGGCGGAGGTGTGGGCACGACGTTGACAGAGCGCTGCTCCCGGAGGACGGCTGGCGACGTGACGCTGGTAGACTTGATCTTTGGCACTGGGGGTACGTCTGAGAAGACCTGGATCGGCGACGAGCGGTAGACGACCTTCTCGGGTGATGTATTTGAGCGCATGCTCCTGAGCTGAGGGTACGGAGACGGTCTCGATGATGTCCTTGAGCGCACACGATGAGGGCGCAGATCCGATGGAAGCGGGCCGTAGTTCTTCTGCGAGTGCTCTAGCAGAGTCTGCATTGCACCGGGCTCCCGAGGAGGGTCGAACGCTGCATGACGAAATTAGTTCATATCATGACAGAGGAGGTCGGAGCACCCACATTGCAGCGCGAACAGCGAGAAGGGCGTGTCGGGCCACACCATCTTACTCTCGTCGACCGTCACCTGAGCCTCGCTGCGGAGCGCGTAATACTGGCGGAGCGTCGTGATGCCCGTCTCGTCGTCCCAGGTCTCGCTATAGATCGAATCACCGTCGCTTTCGACGACGTATACCGATGAGTTCGCCATCGAGTTGGCGATGGCGGGCGAAACGTGCAGCGGCGTGGGCTGAGACACGGACGCCGAAGGCGAGCTGGAGCCCACGGAGACTTCCTCCTGGATGGTTTCATACACAGAAGAGCGAGACATGCGCGCCTCGTCGATCCGACGACGGTGGCCAGCTCCGCGAGCACGCGCGCGACGCGCACGCGAGATGCCGCTGCTCGGGTTGGACGTATTGGCGAGCAGCGAGTTGAGATGACCAATGTCGATGCTGGACTGAGAGTCACCGGAGACCGAAGAGCCATCCGAGTTCGACAAGGGAGGCGTGTCGACTCCCGAACCCGAAGAGGCGGAGATGGTGCTGCAAGTGCTGGAGCGCGAGCGGCCGGCAGGCGAGGGCCGGTTGAAGATCGAGTTCTCGCGGACTGGAGCATCGTCAGTCAATGAGGGGCACAAACCAAGAAAAGTACGACTCACGCGACGCCAGCAGGTCTTCACCTTGCGCCATCAGCGCACTTTCCTCCAAGCTCTGGCGGGAGAGAAGACCCTGGCGCGCCTTGATCATGCGCTCGTCGCCGAACTGGAACGACGACGTCGAGGCGATCGAAGGCTGCGCGACGAGGCGCGACGCGGACTTGGGCGACTCGCGCACTGGAGGCTGGATCATGTCGAACTGCAGGGCGCGACCGGGGAGCCCAGCGTGCCTCTTCTCTACGCGAACGCAAGGCGAAGCATCAACCACGGAGGCGACAGAGCGTCGCCGCACATGGCCACCACCAAGCATCTGTTGAGAACAGTGTCAGCGACAAGTGCAGTGATTCAAGTACAGCGGGACTCGCCGTGATCATCGTGTCGTCCTCCTTGACCGGGCTGTGTTGGCTAGCCTCGCTCATGATCGACAGGGGCCTGAAGCGCTGGCCGCCGATGTACCGACCGGTGTACTGCATGAAGGACGGGTCCGCACCGAATATGGACTCCGCGAACGAGCTGCGCTTGTTGGTCTTGTCAAAGAGCGAGTCGTCCACCGCCGAGCGCGACTGGTACCGGGAGGGATCCATGATCGAATCCCACGACATCCGGTTGACCTCCTCCGGCGCGCTGTACGTGCTTTCTGGGGACGCCGAGATCGCACTGAGCGGCGCGCCGTGCACGGTGTCGAACATCTTGTCGCCGAGGCCGGGCCGGGCCGCAGGCCGCTCCGAGTAGTCGCTGAACATCGAGTCGACGCTGAAATCGCGCGTGTGCGAGTCCCAGGGGTTGCGCGAGCTGTTGCCGTGGCCGTGGTTGCTGCCCGCGCCGTGCATCGCGTACGAGAGCGCGACGGAGCTCGCGCTCGTGTTCGAGTCCTCCCGCCGGTGGCTGCTATGGTTGACCAGGCTCGAGTCGTTGCGCCGGTGGGCGTGCGCGCCGAAGCTGCGGTTGTACAGGCTGATCGGCGGCCCCATGTTGGATGCGATGGACATCGCGGACGGCCCGCGCCGGTGGCCCGCGCCGGCAGCACGGCGGTACGGGTGCATGGTGTGCTGCGGGAAGTAGAAGCTGGAAGCATCGCTGTCCACACGGCGGCGGGGCTTGTTGCGGTGGATGAACGAGAACGTGTCGTCGACAGTCGACATTGATATCGAAATGTCGTCCATCGAGGGCGGCCTGCTAGGCTCATCGCGGTCGAAGCCGAAGGGGTCTTGAACGCCGTCGCGGACGACCGCGCCGTAGGACGAGACTGAGGCGATGCTGAAGAGAGACATGTCGCGGGAATGCTTGGTGGGACGGTACGTCGCGTTGGCGGGCGGGTAGAAGCCAGGGCGCTGATCATGAAACTCGAAGCCGCGGCGGACCTCGTCGAAGGAGTCGAAGCCGGTGAAGCTGACAACCGACTCCCTGTGCGAGTGACCTTGCGTTGCTGCGCTGTCGTCGAAGTGCACGGACATCTGAGGACGATGGTTGGTCTTGTTCTCCTGAATCTGGGATGCCTCTTCCGGAAGGACGTCGGTCGCCTGGGCCATGATCGACTTGAGCACCGAGCTGTCCTCCTCGACCATTGAGTTGGAGTGGTGAGAAGGCGAACGCGAGTGGGAGAGAGGCGGGATGATGTCCGAAAGCGTGAGCATGGGGTTCGCGATGTCCGAGTCAGTAGTCTTGTCCGGAGACGGTTTGCCGCCGAACTTGAACTCCGTGTTGAGGCGCCCATCGGACGGCTTCGACTGCATCGACGAGTTGCGGCCTCGGCGGTGCGAGTAAACGCGGCACTCGTCCTCGAGCTCGCGCATCATGAAGCTAATATCGGGTTCCTCATGTGAATCTTGCGACGCTCCAGGGCTGCGCTCATGCTCGCCAGTCTCGTCCGAGCCGCACATCGACGTGTCCTCGAGAGCGGAGAAGCTCTGGGGAACAGCCTCCGTAGGCCGCGCGCGCAGGTTCACGGGGAGTGCAGGCACCGGGGGCACCAGCATCTGGTTCTGCTCATGGATGTCGAAGTCGAAGCCGAGTTGGATACGCCCGGGGGTCTTGAACGCTTCCTCGACCTGCTCGACGAAGCTTGCGCGGTCGGAGCCGCCCGACTCGTTGAGCTTGCGCAGTTCGCCCGTGAAGTCGAAAGACTTCTTCGTGTCGTCCTCCGAGGCGGAGGTGGGGCTACGCTCGCCGTCGTCGAGCTCGGCTCGCTTGGCCTGAGGATCGAACAACTGGAACACGGGGATGCGCGCCTCCTCGTTTGAGGCGTAGACGGAGACGTCCGGTGTTGGGAGCGCGGACTTCGGCGGAGATCCAGGCGAGGGTGGCGGGCGGAACGAGAGCGTGTCGTCGAAGGGAGTAAGTGGACGAGTCGCACCCTCTTCATCCGACTGGCCGGACAAAATCACTTGCAGCTCGTCGGGGATATCTGAGTCCGGATCCTCGGGGTCGACAGAGGGCTCGGTAGATCCACCAAGCGTACCGCCCATCCCAAGGACCTTGCGCGTCTCCGACGTCAGTTGGACGCCCATTCGGCGAAGGCTGCCTACGCTTCCCTTGCTGTTCATCGGGACGAGGGAGGAGCCACGGCGGACATGCCCAGCGCCGTGGGCGCGGCTGAACACGGGTGTTGGCGACGGGTGCATGGGACTGTCCTCGGAGCTCTTGGGGGTGCGTAAGCCGACCTTAGACGGGCGCGTACCGAACGTGCGGGAAGACGGCGCGGCGACAGGCTCGACGGCGATGGGGGTCGCACTGCGCGAAGCAGGCTCCGAGAACACGGGCGCCTTCGACCTGGTCGTTGCAGGGCGCAGGGGGTGGAACACCTGGATGGGCTCCGCGTCGATGGCGGACGGTGTGCGCTTGTGGGTTTGCGCCTTCGGCCTGATTGTGGGCTTCCGCGGGGAGACACTCCAGTTGAGCTGCGAGACCGGCACGATCTGTTGCCCGATGAGGTGCGCGCCCTGGGCGGCGGAGATCGTCTGCGAGCGCTTCTTTGTCAACGCCGTGGGCGACTGCGATTTGGCGTAGGGACGGAGCGAGGCGATTGACGCCTGGCTCTCGCGCAGCTCGTTCTTGAGCGGGCTCCGCATCGCCGCCGCGCGGCCCTTGAGCGGGCTGTCCTGTGGAACGCGGAACGGAGAGAGCGCAAGTGGCGTCCCCGCCGTGCTGGCGGGCGTCGCCTCGAGGTCCAGCCGGTTGATGAGGGAAGCCAGGTCATTGGTGGCCGCATCCAGGATATCCATGAGGGCTACATGTTGACAGTTAGCAAGAACCAAAGAAAGAAAACAGCGCACGTACCATCGCCGTCGTCGTCGTCGTACACCGCCTGAGGCCTGGGCCTACCGAGCATCTGCTCAGACATAGGGCGCGAGCGCGAGCGCTTGATTGGCGTCTCGCTCTTGGTGCTCCTCTCGTCGTCGGTCGCGGCCGAGTGTCCGTCAGCCGTCGCTTCTTCCACGCGCACGAGCGGGTTCTCTGCAATCGACGCAGGCGGCGACAGCGAACCGGTGGAGTCGCGCTGGCCCGCCGCGTACTGTGCGTCGGGGAAGATCGCAGAGATAGGCGTGCGCCGACGCGAGTCAGAGGACCGACGGCTGTCGCGCTTCGTCTTGCCTCCTTCCGCGGTGGCTGCGGCAGCCTCTTGCTCGCGACGCGTGCGCCGTTCTTGCCTCTGCATCTCCTTGACCGTACGGATGCCGGCCTCGTCCCAGCGCACCGATGCAGCACTGCTCGTCGACGACCGCCCTGAGCGAGCGGTCTCGACAGAGATGCCGGATACCGTCGAAGGGGGGCGGAGGGACGACCCACTCGAGAGGATGGACGATGGCCGGCCTTGCGCGTTCATGATCAGGTGAGCCGAGTCGACCGAGAGCCGTTGTGGGGCCTGCGCCACGCCAATAGCCGCGTTGACGGAGCCTGCGGAAGAGCCCGACGCGTCGCGTACAGTGGAGAGCCGCATCGTCGAGGGCAGGCCGAGGCCGAGGATGCTCTGTTTACGGCGCGTGGTGAGCGTGCGCGCGCCTTCGACCGTCGTCGCATGTGGGGCGGGCGAGGGTTGCGAAGAGAGAGCGCCCGCCTCGAAGCTGCTGCCGGAGTACCGCGAGATCGTCTTCTCCTTCTCCTTCGCACTTTCCTTCTCCTTCGTCTTCTCCTTTTTCTTCTTCTTCGTCGGCTCGCCCTCCTTCTTGGCGGCCTTCTCCTTCTTCTCCTTCGTGTCCTTGCTCTTGGGCTTCGTCGTCTGCGTCGGCTCGGGGGCCGCGTTGCCTTCCTTGTCGTTCGAGAGCTGCGCCCAGCTGGCCATGCGCGCCAGCGACCGCATCGAACGGATCGCGCGCACCGCGATGGAGCCAGTGAGTGGGGCGTCGCCGCCTGCATTGGCACTCAGGAGGCCTGGCGAGGGCATCGTATCGTCGGGGAACGTACCCACAACGGGCGTAGTGGTGACGAGCGGGACCTCGAGCAGGGACTTGACGGAGCCGGTCTGCTCCTTCGCCTTCTTCTCTGGCCGCGATGCGGGACTGTTGAGGAGGATACCGGAGTCGAGCGAGTTGAACCGCGCGCGGCCTTCCAGAGGTCGCGCAGGCTCGGGGGCTGCAGTCGCATCAGCGACGTGTTCGACGCGTCAAGAAACGGGGGAAACTCACTCTTCGAGCGCGCAGGCGCCTTCTCCTCCTTCTCCTTCTCCTTCTCCTTGCCTTTGGAGTCCTTCCGGCCGCGGCCGATGCTCCACCACTTCTGGTTCTCGTCGCCCTTGACCTTCAGCAGGTTCTCGTTCTGCCCCTTTGCGTTCTCCTTCTCCTTCGTGCTCTCCTTCGTCCGTTGCTCCTTCGCAGACGGGACGTTCGTCACCTCGCCCAGCGCGCCCCACCGCATCCCGTCCAGGCCGAGCCGCGACTTCTTCTTTTTCACGACCACGATCTCGCCCATCTCCGGGTCCTCGCCCTGGTCGACGTAGATCTCGAACCCGCTGCCGCCCGTGGACGGCGCGCCGCCGACGCGGCGCACGACGTCAGACAGGTCCTTGCCCGTGCGGTCCTTGGCGCGGCTCGAGCCCCCAAGGAGCCCGAGCTTCGACCGCTTCGGGACGAGGCGCTTGCGGGGCGCTTCCGAGGATGGTTTGGGCGCCAGCGGGGAGCGGGGGCGGGGGCAGAGGCGAAGGGGGCGATGGAGGCGTAGGAGGAGCTGGCGAAGGAGGTACTTGCGTCGCCAGCGGAGCCGGCCGCGGACGGGGTGGCGGAGATCAGGCGGATGGTCGGGACGTGGTGGGCGGGGGTGTCGGAGGTGGGGAGCGGGGCCGGGGCACGAGAGAAGGACGAGTTGGTGGGGGCGGGGGGCCGAGACAGCAGAGGCAGGGTGTTGCGCATCTTCGTGTGCTCGTTGCTCGTCGTGGAATGTCGTGTGTGTGGAATGATAGCGTGAAAGGGGGTCGTACAACAGAGTCGTGCTTGAATTCGTGATAGTTAATGAGGAAAACGTCGGGAACGGGGACAGAGTCTTCGTGATATGTACGTGAACACCGACGGTTGTGGACTCGTGGGATCGTTACTTGCTGAGGGTTGTTCTTGCTGTTTCTTCGCTGGCTACTTACCGCTGCGCGCGACGTGAGGACGGGGGAGACGACGACGACGAGGGGAGGGACACACCTTGCGACTGTTGCAAGGTCGCTTTGCCAGCTGTGCTCCGCCGCTACTCCCCGTAAACTCGGAAACCTGGGGCCAAAGGAGGAGACCTTGGACAGAGAGAGTCGGACGCGTCGACGAGGGGCGAGGGCAGGAGTGAGGAGACGCTCTGGGTCTCTAAACCCGAACATGGATCAACACGCGCAGTTTGGGTGTGTGGGCGGCCTGGTCTGCGCAGGTCTCCAACCGCGGTCCGTTTCGACAACAGCACCAAATAACGCGCCGGTCACGTTACCGCGTCGCGTGTTGTCGGCGCTCTTATCGTGTCTGGACACGCCCTTGTACTCTCATCACAACTAGCACGTAAGAAGCCCCCATAGGTGAGCGCATCGTGACGTACTCGAAGTCAAACGAAGGAATAGCTTGTTTGCACCCAGGGCTACGCCCATGGGGTACCGACGCTTCCACAATTCAGTTTCCAAGACCTAGGGGACAACGCGAGGACGTTACAAGACTTGGAAAGGCAAACGACGAACAAATATGTGGTCGATCTTGCGATAGGTCGCGAAAGACAGAGCGCCATCTGCAGTAGAAGCTCCTCCAAGCCCAACTGCACGCTTCACTGAGCCCGTTTAATCTGTGTTGCGTATGTCATTCCATACGTGGACTCTTATGCGCCCACAACCTCACGCATGCGTCCTTGAGCTCCTTGCGATAATCGTCGCTTTTCGGAGACGGTCTGTGCCTCCTTTCTCCAGATCACTCAGCCTAAGTATGACGTCAGCAGCGGCGTTGAGTCACTGGCGCTTGATGACAAGCGTGAGATGGCTTCCCACACGGGCGCTCTGGGGATCCGGACCTCATTTTGCTCGACAGACTCAGGTCTCCACCTACCGTGCATCAACTCTGGATCCAGATCTTCCTGGTTACTGTTCAAGAATTTCAAGCTTTGTGGAGCCTTCGTGGCGGAGCACCCCCAGAAACCGCGTCGTGGACCAGGTCGTCACCTGGGTCGATGCGCCCGCTATCCAGAGATCTGAGCAAAGCTTGGTGCGCATGGTGGATAGACGTGACGCCTGTCTTGACTCTGTATATCCAGGGCCGAAATCTGTATATTTGTCTAGACAACTCATCCAAGCGCCCCGAAGGCTCTTCGGGCACCAGCTCGTTGAACGACGAACGGGAGAAACCCGTGAGTGTTCTCCTGCTTCTTTATTGACTATCCCCGTCGACTCATTCGCTGGAGACAGTTTTGCACCTCACGTCGCCTGGCATCTTTGAATATCTGAGATGGATATCTCAGCGTGCGCCGCAGGTTAACACTCGAACTCGGCGTAGAGCTGGGACGTATATATTCTCCGTCCACTCCCGAGCACACACTCATCATCAGATATCTTGAGATGCCTATCCCTCGGCGTAGCACGTTAAATACCAGCTAGGGATGGTGCGCACTCCCCATCCCAACCCCATCCCCAAGCATCCACTCATCATCATGGGCAGCGTCCGCCTCACCCCCTTCGCTGACGGCACTGAGGCGTATATTCCGGGCTTCTCCCAACATTTGTTCAAGATTGATGGAGTGTATCGTACGTCTGAATACTCGATCGAATTCCTAGAAGTAGGTGATTGCCTCGCTCTGGTTCTGAGTACCTCATTGATACACGCAAACCACATTACAGGAGCGCGACCTACCACAGGGCACTATAGTGGCCACATTCGACCCCGAGGTCGCGACCTACTATGTCAAGTCCCCAGTGGATGGATCTTGGCTTCACACTCGTATTCATTATGACCTCCGTGCGTTTCCGGTGAGTCCTTGTGGTTACCACAGTGCTGCGACTACTTCCCCTTCTCACTTCCCGTGTGCATATGAAGCACGGTGCAGACGAACAGCTCGATGCCACCTCTCCAGATCTTGTCGCTACTCCCTCTGTTTCGGCTGACGTCATGGTAAGTGTTCACCGCGATATATCGCCAGTTCTTCTCTGATGTGACGTCCACCCAGGAGTTTCATCAAAAGAAATACACATTGCCCGGACTACGCGGGCGTCCCCCGAGTACTGATGCGGCGGCCTGCTTGGCTGACTTCAACCGCTTGATCGAAGACATCGGCAATGCTGAGCCCGTCACCGATGGTTCCGCACCTGCTTTCTCCTTTATGGCGCATATCACGAAAGACTCCACACTTCAGCACGAGAAGTTTAGCCTCCGCTTCGAGGTACGTCCGACGGCCCTCACCGCGCACATTTATTCATACTTATATGTGGCAGATCCCGGACCTTGACAGGAACGCGTTCAAGAAGCAGTACAACTCTCGCATTCAAGGTAGTCCGCTGTCCCGCGAGCAGCTTGCCGACATGCTGGCGAACGACATCAAAGAGCGCATGGCAAGTCGTCTTCTCTGGTTCTGAGCATGAGCTCACCACTCACGCCCATTGCAGCGCATCCTTGAACGACCCCTGTCTACTAGTATTGACGGCGTCGAGCGCCAGGTAGCGCTTGAGCACCTGGTTCTGATCCGCGCCGAATGGGTCACCCAGGGGAGCGTGCAGGTCTTTCTCGGGGCGCGCTTCTGAGCTGCTGAGCCTCCTCTGTCCTCGTTCCGGCGTCACTTCCATAATATTCGTACGTTCGTCGTTATCTTGTGTATTGTTTCTCTCTACGGATACGCTTCTGTCAGGGTCCTCAGTCATGCACGGAGTGCCTGTGTGTGTCTGAGGACACCGATGGTTTTGTATTTACGACACTGGCTCCCTCGCATATGTGCATTCGACGCAGGGCGCTCCTTGCACACATACGCAGGTGTTAACATGGGTTCTTAAATCCGCGGTCGAGGTGGAGCTTCTCCACCGCGGCTGCGTGCATATGCGTCATTTGTAGTAGTCCGCCGGGCACAATACATTTCTTTCCGACGGAACGGCACCCTCGCGGAGGTGCGCTCACGCTCGACGCGATCGCCTCCGAATGTGAGCGTACAGAGAAGTCCCGTGAGAAAGAAGGTGGACAAGCGTCTCCGAGCCCGCCTTCATCTCAGGCCCTATCCAGAAACTCTCGCCCTTGCTGGGAGTCTCATTCAGTGTTCCTCCTACCGCATGCCAGTGAGAAGGAGAATTTCTATCGCCGTGGTTGCTGTTGCTGTTGGACGGACAACCTTTCGTTCGTCTCGCCCCTTCTCGGAGAGAATGCATGCCGAGTGTGCATCGGCCATTTCGATTCGCCGCACCGCCGCACCGCTCGCAGGAGTTTCCTTTCCTTGAACCTCCCTCCCCCCCGCCAGATATCGTGATATCTGATAACTTAGAGACAAAAAATGCGTTCAAACGTCTGGCGATATCCTACGGCGATCACACGTTTCCGTGGGTTTGTGGTACTTCAGGGAGAATCAGGGAGAAGACGCACCGTGGAGGCTCCGAGTGTCTATGAGGATATCTCGTCGTGTCTCTGGACGTAAAGTAGTCCTGACTCGCTGCTTTATGAATGTCATGAGGTAGGATCTGGACGCTTTGAATTGAGCTGCTCGCGCAAGACGGATATCTGGAAGTCCGTTTAGTATCCTTCTATCTTTCTGGATGGAGACCTGTGGAGCATAAGTAGCTCGTCAGAAACTCGCCCTGGTGTCCAACCCTTCACCTCATTTCCCTTCGTTTCGAGGCTGTTGGTACGGTGTAGTGTCGAGGATAGGTTTTCATTCCACACGCGTACTCGACAGTCAAAATGGATTCCGAAGACAGTGCGTGGATCCAGCAGGTAACGTCTTCGTGTTTCGGCTCGATTTCGCCGGTGCTTGCTGCTCAGTGACTTTGCTGACTCCGACGCATGTCTAAATCCCAGCAGGACGTCTATTTCAACCAGGTAAGCAAACCTGGTGTCTTTGTGTGTCAAGTGAGTAATCGTTCATTGAATAGATGATGGCCTCCTTCCGGCAACCCCAACGCCACCAAACTTTCCCCTTGGTGTCGACGAGGGCCTACCCCAACCCAATCCGAACCCACGCCAGCACTGTACCCAACCTCCATACCACGGGGTACCACGGTGTCACCGGATATCCCCCTTCCAATCTCGCCATCGCCAGTGCACCCAACTTGGACTTGTGCACCCCTAATGATCCTCGGATCTCCTCTCCAAACCCGACCGCGTCCATCCCGCCCCTTGCTGTCTTTTCCGGTTTCGACCCCTTCCAATCCAACGACTTCAGGTCTCCGTCATGGCCATTCGACACCTTCGGTGGACCCAACGAGAGCAACCCCCACTTTGACCCGGCGCTCACTACCCTCATGATGTCCCCTGAGACCTACCCATCGCCACAGGTGCACGACGAGTCATTCGAAATGGACGTTTTCAACTTGGAGGCTCCCGCAGGTTCCAGCGAGGACACTTACATCGAACCAAGAATAGACACTCACGTCGGCCCCAGCGTGGAACTTGCAGGGGTCCCGCTCCAGCTCCAAAACCGCTGTCTTCCTCGCCGTTCCTCCTCTTCCGGTGTGCTCATGCCCTCCATCCTCTACGGCGATCTCTCCCTCCTACCCCAAGCAGAGCAGCGTCCCGGTGACGAAGCGCTTGCGTTTGAGCCCGGCGCGTCCGTTGGTGAAAGACCTACGATCTTATTCAACGTACGTCGCAGAGTTCACACCTGCTAGACAGAGTCTCGCTCACCACGCCCGCCTCCTCTGATAGTTCCGTCACCTCGACTTCAAAGATCCGGCGCAGTCGCGACAGAGGCGCGTGCGTCATAATGGCCACAAGGACGGTAGGCCGTGCACGCGATACGAGCTGGCGCAAGTGGTGAGCAAGCAGCTACTGAAAGTCCCCGTGAGTCCACGAGCGAATCCAGAGTGAAAGGCTTACTTATGCACCATTGGAATAGGGGTTCGGCGGTCTTCACATCAGCATCGACGGACTCGCGGTTCCTCAAGAGAACATCGTCCTCCTTCGAGTCGACCACGTATCGCAGGGGACGCTCCAGCCGATTCTGGGTGTGCGTTGGGTTTGAGTTGGTGTCCATCGAGGGGAAGCTTCGCGGTCGTTGGTACAAGGGAGGTCGCGATTCCGATCGAGAGAGGCTGAGCCTTTTTTGGCCTGGTTAGGGTTCTGGCAGCCTCTCATGCGCCGACGAGTGAACTTTGTACAATGTATGCATACCTACATCCACAATCACATCATTATATATGCGGTAAATCTGAGGGCCATAGCACAGTGCACTAGGCGGTTGGTGATGCAGAGCCATTCAGACCCAGAGGGCAGGCGGACGACATCAATAAATATTGTGCGTGAGCGAGTCTCGAACTCCGGCCCTGAACTTTTACCACGAATCAACCGTGGGAATGAGAGGGCAGCCGCAGACGCAGGGACCCCGGGCGCTAGCAGTGGTTGCAGTTGACTGTCGACGTCTTCCGACGACTGGTTTACCTGAAAGCAGTTCATCAGAAGAAAGGGGCCCAGCCGTGCGCTGAAGTGGTTAGTATTGCTACTTAATATTTTTCTCCAGCTAATGCTCCCCATCCAGGTTACACTCTCAGCCTCGCACAATTCGCACAAGGCGACAACACTCCACTTTTTGTCATCATGAACGGGGAACTCAAGATTCTACCCATATATGCCGAGGTTGGGGCTCCGCGGCACCGCAGGCTCTCTCGAGGGCTACGCCTTTTGCTGGGTGCCGCTCTACTTCTCGCCGGGCTGCAGTACCTTCACCTCGCGTCGGGAACGTGGTCCGAGCGGGAGAGCGTACAAGTACCGCTGCGCGCGCCAGAGTGGCTTGACAAGTGCCGACTTCTCAATGTCAAGCCTGGTCCCCCGCCTGACTTCCACACCCGCAAGCACTCGGACCGCTTTGTTCCTGGAATGCCGGCCGCTCTGATTACCGTGCGTTTATGATTTTGATAAGATATCATTCGCTTACTATCTCGGCATCCAGAATGCGACAATATGGACTGGAGGGGACAACGGAAACGAAGTGATTAAGGGCGACGTTCTCTTGGCTGATGGTCTTATCAAGCGTATTGGGGCAATCGACGCCAGTCTTCTATCCCAGTACCCGGATATCAAGCATGTGAACGGGCATGGCAAATGGCTCACCCCCGGGCAAGTGATGGCCTGTAATATCATTGTTGACACAGCTGATCGGCGTGTATCCAGTATTGTAGACATGCACAGCCATCTGTAAGCCGTCTGCGCTTGAGTTTGTATCTTCCACAACTGACGAGCATTGGGGCAGTGGAGTGGACAGCGCTCCTGCCCTCAACGGAGCCAATGACGGGAACTCAGCGCATGGTCCAATCCTCCCGGTACGTCATGTAGCTTTCAACGCGAACTTGGTGATATTGACGTGGCGAAAACTGGAAGTGGCTCCGCGCGCTCGACGGGCTCAACACGCGGGACGATGCATATGCTCTAAGCATCTCCGGAGGACTTACAGTCAGTGTTTCGCTGCAGGAACCGGTGTCAGCGGTGATCTAATGCTTTTTGTTTCGTGTCCAGACCGCCAACGTTCTTCCAGGGTCAGCGAACGCGATTGGTGGACAAGCCGTCCTCATCAAGTTGCGTCATACAGATGACCGCGCCCCCACCGGAATGCTCCTAGAGAATCCTTATGAGACCAACAGGAGCGTCTACGATCCACATGTGTCCTTCCGGTACAGGCAGCTCAAGTACGTTGTGTAGCCACTTCTATCACGCTCGACGGCTCATCACATAACGCGTCTTTCTTCACTTCAGGCAGGCGTGTGGAGAAAATCCTCGTATGTTCTTCCCACTTCTCCTGTGTTTTTATCACTGAATAGGCTCCCTTATAGATGGATGGAATGGTCTCACTCGGATGGACACCGCGTGGAAGTTCCGCGAGGCTTACGAAACAGCGCGTAAAATCAAGGTCGCGCAGGATGAGTTCTGCGCAAAAGCGATGGATGGTGACTGGGCTGGACTCGGAGATTATCCTGAGGACCTCCAGTGGGAGGCTTTGGTGGACGTGCTCCGTGGACGTGTGAAGGTATGAACAGTCATCTCTGTGTTATTGCTGGATCGCTCAATATAGGATCTGTAGGTCCATACGCATTGCTACGAGACGGTCGATCTCGATGATCTCGTGAGGGTACGTCGCTTATCTCTTGGGTATCCTCTTTGGTCTCATCAACATCCAGATCTCCAACGAGTTCAAATTCCCTATCGCGGCTTTCCATCACGCCCACGAGACTTACCTCGTGCCGGACACGCTGAAGGCCGCATACGGTATGTACCGATGTTTGCACGCGTTCACAGCCACTGACTGTCCATATGGTACCTTATGGACACAGGGCATCCGCCGGCCAGTGCTTTGTTTGCTACGGAGGCACGTTATAAGCGCGAGGCGTTCCGCGGTTCCGAGTTTGCGCCGAAGATCCTCGCGGAACATGGCCTGCAGGTGGTGATGAAAGTGAGTATAACATGTGACGCACGTGCTAGTGAGACTGATAACTGATGCTCTTGGCAATATAGTCCGACCATCCAGTGCTAAACTCGCGCTACCTCCTATTCGAAGCCCAACAAGCGCATTACTACGGCCTTCCGCCCAACTTGGCGCTGGCGGCCGTTACGTCTACACCTGCCACAGTTCTAGGTCAAAGTCATCGGATCGGCTTCTTGAGACCTGGTACGCACTATCATCTCGTCATTTCCGAAGCGAAGCCGTGAATTAATGAACGCCTACAGGTTACGATGCGGGTGAGCCCCTCTTCCTCCTTCGCTTTACGTGTATGTGTGTCCTTGTACTCACTGGCACCCCTCTACGCCCACAGATGTTGTTCTTTGGGATAGTCACCCCCTTTCCCTTGGAGCTACGCCGCAGCAGGTCTGGATCGATGGCATCCCACAGTTTTCCGCCCCCCACCTCCTCTCCAAGCCCGACTCCTTCCAAGTCGTCCCCAAGACGCCAAATTGGGACCAGGAGATCAAGGAGACGATGAAATACGACGGGCTTCCTCCGCTGATGCCCAGGCCCGCGTCCGCGGAGACCGTTGTCTTCAACAACATCCGCAACCTCTGGTTGCGCGACGCGGGTCGGTTGCACGATGCGTTCTCCACCAAGGGCGCGAGCGCGTCTGGGGACGGAGTCGTCATCGTGCGTCGGGGCGCCGAGCTCGCCTTTTGCGCGCACCCCTCGGAGTGCGGCGCAAAGCTCGCGGGTCTCGACGCGACCAACGCCGAATTCGTCGACCTCGAGGGCGGCGCCATCTCTCCCGCGCTTACGTCTGTGGGCACTCTCCTCGGGCTCGCAGAAATCGACCAGGAACCATCCACCCACGACGGCGAGGTCGCAGACGCCCTCAACGAAGCCATCCCGGACCTCGCTGGTGGCTCCGGTGCACTCATCCGCGCAGTCGACGGTCTAATATTCGGTACACGCGATGCTCTGTAAGTCCCTGCACCGTCTCTCGGCGTCTTCCCCAACGCTGACGGGCCCCTCAGGCTCGCGTACCGCGCCGGTGTGACCACCGCCATTTCCGCGCCCGAATCCTACGGCTTCATGCTCGGCCTCAACGCTGCCTTCTCCACAGGCGCCGCGCACCGCCTCGCCCGCGGCGCAGTCGTGCAAGAGACCGGCGCGGTGCATGTCGCGATCCACATGGGTGCCAAAGCAAGTGTGAGCACCCAGATCGCCACGCTTCGCGCGCTCTTCCTCGGGAACGGCACCTCTGGCGACGTCGCGGACTGGTTCGCGCGGATCCGTGCCGGGGGCCCGCCGCTCGTCGTGCACGCGCAGAGCGCGGACGTCATCGCGTCCGTCGTCGCGCTCAAGAAGGAAGTGGAGGCCAGGGGAGGCGCGCGCATGCGGTGGACGATCATGGGCGCGACGGAGGCGCCGCTGCTCGCGAGGGAGCTGGGCGAGGCGGGCGTCGGTGTGATCTTCACGCGCGCAAGGCCGTTCCCGGAGGCTTGGGAGAACCGCCGGATGTGAGTTGCGCATTCTTGACGGCGGGACGTCCGCTGATCATGGGCACGCGCAGGGTCCCCGGTCCGCCACTCACTCCGAAGAGCGCTCTGGTGATCATGAAGGAGAACAACGTGACCGCGGGCATTGGGATCACGGAGACGTGGGATGCGCGCAATGCGCGGTTCGATCTTGCCTGGGTACGCTCCCGTCTGTTGGTGCTGCCGCGTCCCTGTGGCTAATTTTCCTGCGCTCAGGCTGCCCTCGAAGCAGATGGTGCTTTTTCCAAGGCCGACGCCTTGGCTCTCGCTTCTCTCAACGTGGAGACGTTGCTTGGTGTTGAGTCGGATGGTCTGCAAGGTGATCTAGTGGCAACCAAGGGCGGAGATTTGTTTGGATTTAGCAGCAAGGTCGTGGGTGTGATCTCTGCTCGTCGAGGGCTCGTAGACTTGCTTTGAGTTACGTTCAAGATCAACTCGTTTGTCTGTTGACGCTGTGGTATAAACCTGTTGCTATCGGCGCTGTTCCTCGGCGCCCTTGGCATTGTCTAGTCCGATTAAATCGGAGTTTGTATCGTGCTTCGATTCTCGTCTATCCTTCACTTTATCTCTTCTCAGCCACCATCACCTGTTCATTGGGCTCTCAACTACAAGTTCAGAACCATCCACGACGATGAGAACGAATGCTCTCATTCACCACGCCACTCTCACTCTCAATGGTGCATCACACGCCTCCGCATGGTCGATAACGGCATGCTGACTAACCGGCTATCGCGCCGCTTATAGACTCGCGTTCGATGCGGGCACCTTGCACCGGCCCGTGGCTGGACACACCCGTCTCCTCCTCAACCCTCCCGAAGTTGTAGGCCCAACATGCGCGACGACAGCCTCGAAAAGGTCGCGCTGCCCTCCTACGCGCCCGGCGTCCAGACACGCGCCAACACCTCGCGCGGCAAGCTGTCGCGTGGGTTGCGCGTCGTGCTCGCTGGCACCTTATCGCTCGTCGCACTGCAGTCCCTCGGGCTGTCCACGCAGCTCTGGCGCGAGGAGACTATCACAGTTCCTCTGCGCGCTCAGGAGTGGCTGCGGACGTGTGAGCTGCTCGACGTGCCGCCGGGCCCGCCGCCTGACTTCCACGACCGGGCGCTCTCCGACCGGTTCGTGGACGGGACGATGCCGACCTTCATCATGGTCAGTTCGGTTCGCTTGCGTGCGTGCTAGTATGTTGACGGCCAACCGGGCGCGGGTTTTGTCTAGAACGCGACTATTTGGACAGGTGGTGACAACGGCATGGAGGTCCTCAAGGGAGACCTCATCCTCGACGGTGGCCTCATCAGTCGCATCTGGCCTGGAGGTGCCGACTCCCACGTCCTCGACAGGTACAATAATTTGGCGTTCATTGACGCGCAAGGCAAATGGGTGTCACCTGGGTTGGTGCTCTGAATTCTTGACGTCCTTTCGAATGCTAACCAGAGCTCTGAGCAGTATCGTTGATTTGCACAGTCATATGTGCGGACTAGACTCCCTCCTGAAGTGGGCCTGTGCTGACTATTGATTCATCTGCAGGGGCGTCGACTCTTCTCCTAGTCTGAAAGGTGGTTCCGACACGAACTCTCGCAAGGGCCCAGTGCTTCCTGTTAGATTTCAGTGTTTATCCCGTGTGACGTTTGCTAACCGTCTGCTAGTGGCTTCGTGCACTCGACGGACTCAACACTCGCGACGACGCAATGATGCTCAGCATCTCTGGCGGTCTCACCGTAAGTAGCGGTACCTCCTTTGCATTTAAGATAAGGCGCTGACGTCTCTTTAGACTGTCCTTGTGCTGCCGGGATCCGCCAACGCCATCGGTGGCCAGGGTGCAGTCATCAAGCTCCGTCATACTGCGGACCGTGCGCCCACGGGCATGCTCCTCGAGAGCCCGTACGAAAAGAACACGACCATTTATGACCCAAGCAAGTACTTCCGCTATCGTCAGATGAAGTAAGTTTGTTCAGCGTGCTCGCGTGTGACCCGCGCTCACCGCGGGTTCTATCTCGTATAGGCACGCTTGCGGCGAGAACCCAGGTGAGCATCACCTGACGCGTGGAGGAGAGACACTCATGAGGTGGTCCAGACAGAGTTTACTCCGGCACCCGCATGGACACTGCGTGGGCTTTCCGTCAAGCTTATGACCACGCTCGCCAGCTCAAGGAAAAGCAAGACGCTTTTTGTTCCAAGGCGCGAAAGGGTCAATGGGACGGCCTGGGAGAATACCCTGAGGATTTGCAATGGGAAGCCTTGGTCGATGTGCTTCGTGGCCGCGTCAAGGTCCAAACCCACTGCTACGAGACTGTCGATTTAGATGATCTCGTGAGGGTACGCAATCCCCTTGGGCATGTGGTCTGTCTTGGGCTCACATCGTTTTAGATCACCAACGAGTTCAAGTTCTCCATCGCAGCGTTCCACCACGCCCACGAGACGTACCTTGTACCTGACACCCTCAAGTCCGCTTACGGCAAGCCCCCTGGTGTCGCACTTTTCGCGAACCACGCGCGATACAAGCGCGAATCTTACCGTGGGTCCGAGTTTGCCCCTCGAGTCCTCGCCGACAACGGGCTGCAGGTGGTGATGAAGGTCCGTCGAGAGTGCCGTGCGTCTTCTAGTCACTCATGAGTGCGTCTGCAGTCGGACCACCCTGTTTTGAATTCTCGTCATTTGCTGTACGAAGCTCAGCAGGCACACTATTACGGTCTTCCTCATAACCTTGCGCTCGCCGCGGTCACGTCCACCCCCGCTACGATCATGGGCCAAAACCATAGAATTGGCTATGTGAAAGAAGGTACGTCGTGCGTTCCCTAGTGATCTGTATCTTCAGCTAACGACGTCTACCTTAGGCTACGACGCTGGTATGTGCCTGTGTCCCGTGGCTAGTGATCAAGCTGAGACTGATGCTCGTCAACAGACATCGTTCTATGGGATAGCCACCCGCTTGCCCTCGGCGCGACGCCGCAACAAGTGTGGATCGATGGTATTCCTCAACTGGACGCGCCTTTCGTGGTCTCCAAGCCTGCATCGCTGCAAGATGTTCCCCCCACTCCCAACTTTGACAAAGAGATGAAAGAGACGCTTAAGTACGACGGCCTTCCCCCGCTTGAACCGAAGCCCTCCCTCAAGCGCACAGTCGTCTTCACCAACGTTAGCAGCGTCCACCTCCGCGACGCGCACGGCGTCAAGGCAGTTGCGTCCGCATCTGCCAACTCCGCTCTCTCGCACATCGTCGTCGTCCGCGACGGCAAGGTCGCGTGTGTCGACGTCCACTCTCCACGCGCGTGCCGCGCGCACCTCGACGACGACACAGAGCACATCGACCTCTCCAGCGGCGCCATCGCCCCCGGACTCACGAGCGCGGGCTCGGCGCTGGGCGTGCAGGAGATCGACCAGGAGATGTCGACCCAGGACGGCTACGTGTTCGACCCGCTCACGGGGAGCGTGCCCGCGATCGCGGGGGGCTCCGGCGTGCTCATGCGCGCCGCGGACGGGCTGCAGTTCGGCACGCGCGATGCTCTGTGAGCCTACTTATATCCGATGACTGAATTCCCGGCGGCGGGCGCTCACGCGGTTTGGTAGGCTCGCGTACCGGTCTGGGGTGACCGCGGGGATCGTCGCGCCGCTCACGCGCGGGTTCGTCTCGGGCCTGAACACGATGTTCTCCACCGGCGCGCGGCACAAGCTCGAAGAGGGTGCCGTCGTCCAGCCCGTCGGCGCGGTGCACGTCGCGCTGCACCCCGGCAAGTCCGCGAGCGTCAGCACGCAGGTCGCCGCGCTGCGCAACCTCCTGCTGGGCGACACGACGGGCGAGATGGGCAAGGCGTTCGCCAAGGTCAAGATGGTATGTTCCGTGGTTCCAAATCTCCGGTGCGCGACTTGACGAAGTGCGTTGGGTTCAGGGAAAGCTCCCCCTCGTCGTTGAAGTGTCAAGCGCGGACATCATCGCGTCCGTCATTGGGCTCAAGGCCGATGCGGAGGAGGCGCTGGGCAACCCCATCCGCGTTACGCTCTTCGGCGCGACGGAGGCGCATCTGCTCGCGAAGGAGCTCGCGGCGGCCAACATCGGCGTCGTCCTCGCGCCCGTTCGACCGTTCCCCAGCTCGTGGGAAGAGCGCCGCATGTGCGCCCCCCGTGCTTGTCCATCCGAATGTGACGCTGATCACGGAGCTCAATCCCTGTAGTCTCCCTGGTCCTCCGTTGTCGGAGCAGAGCTCGCTTTCGCTGCTTCTTGCGCACGGCGTCAAGGTTGGGATGGGCACGACGGACAAGGCGGACGCGCGCAACGCGCGCTTCGACGTCGCATGGGTGCGTCGAGCGAGCTCGTAGCATTTTGTGTAGCGCGCTGACGGCGCCCATCTTTGCCACAGGCGTCGTTGGAGTCAGGTGGTAAGATCTCGGCCCTGGATGCGTTCTCGCTGGCGACGTCGAACGTAGAGGAGCTTCTGGGTGTGGCGAGCGATGGGGAGGGCGACCTTGTTGCGACCGCTGGTGGCGACCTCCTGAGCTTCAGCAGCAAAGTCGTGGCAGTCATTTCACCTCGACGCGGTGTGGTTGACATTATGTGAATAGTGTGAGCAGTGTTGGGGTGGCTTAATAGCTGATGTATATAGGAACACATAACAGTCCTGTCGCGAATCTCATTTGTTCCGCGATAAGATAAGATCCCGAAGTCTGCAAGCGCGCGACAGCTTGGCCCGCCGGGAGGCTGCTGCTCGCAACTGACCTCCATTGCTTCCGTCCTCAACGTCAACATCTACGTGTGCCGGAAGAATGCCTATGACCCACGCCCACACCCACCCCACCGTACTGATAGACGCGATGGTGCTCTGAACATCGAGCGCTTGTACCGGAAGTGTTTGCAACGCGGAGGATGGGTGGGTCACCGATTGGTTGTCGGCGGCCGAAAGCTACATGTATATTGCTTGAGCTGAGTTCTCCACTGTCCAGGCAGCTCGAAGTCCTCCAAGCCCCGCCTCAGACATGTCTCAAGTTCCAACCATTCCAGCGCAGCAGAAGGTGCTCTTCGTCATGACGAAGCAAGGCGCTCTGGAAGTGCAAGATGCGGACATCGCTCAACTCGACCCCGGAGAAGTGCTCATCAAAGTCGAGGCTGCGATTGTAAACCCCGTGGACTGGAAGATCTATAAGGCAGGATTGTGGTTCCCGGACTCCGCTTACCCGATGGTCATCGGCTTCGAAGGGGCAGGGACGGTGACTGCTGTTGGATCCGACGTCTCCCATCTGGAGGTTGGGGATAGAGTGTAGGTGTCTGCAACTTGCCTCAGGCTGTCTTGGTCAGTGGTCACTCATTATCACTTAGCGCAATGTCCGGTCACCTGAAAAACAAGACCAGCTTGTTCCAGCAGTACGCCTCTATCCGTGCAGACATGGTTCCAAGGGTGAGCCTCTCGCCAGCCTCTCGCAAGGCAACTACGCTCACAGAAGATCCGGCGCCCAGATTCCCTCTAGCATTTCGTTTGACGGCGCAGCGGCGATGATTGGATCCTTCTGGAACGTCGCGATCTCCCTCTACAACCCCCACGAGAAGGCGACCGGCCTCCGGCTCACTCCGCCTTGGACCGCAGAAGGGCGCGGCAAGTTCTCTGGCCGCGCGGCGCTCGTCATGGGCGGCACCTGCACCTGGGACGGCCTCGCTCCCCTCCAAGTGAACGGCCTCCACACGCTCGCGCTTACCTTTGCCGCGGTGAAGTGCCTCCGCGCGTCCGGGTTCTCTCCCATCGTCGTCGCGGCTGACACGGACAGCTTCACGCTCGTCCTGGAGGCAGGCGCGACGCACGTCGTCGACCGGTCTCTTCCTCCCGACGCGCTCCTGGAGGAGGTCACGAAGATCGCAGGGAAACGCGCGGACGTCGTGTTCGACGCGATCTCGCGCCCGGAGACCCAGAACGCGGCGTACCACCTCACGGCGTCGGGCGGCAGCGTCTTGTTGGTTTGCCCAAATGCGATCGAGGAGGCACAGAGAGTGAAGAGGGAGGGCGAGGGCGAGGCGATTAACGTTGTCGATGTGCACGCTCTGCCGACGCTGCCGGCGAACGTGGGGTTCGGCCCCGAGCTTGTGCGCGGGTTCGAGACACTTGTGGCGGAGGAGTCCCTCTCGGTGAGTGATGTACGCGGTTGTCTTCTCAGCGCAAGGTGTACTGAGTATGGGTGTTCTTGCAGCCTGTGCCGATTGAAGTGCTCCCGGATGGGTTACGCGGCGTAGCAGCTGGAATCACGCGGCTAGAGGCGAAGCCGGAGGGTGGGACTAAACTGGTCATCCATCCGCACGAGACCGTATAGATGGCTGTGTTAGTAATACACGCCTAGAACTACGAAAATATGCTTCTATCCTGCACCCGGAGTGATTGCTTCGGGATCGGGTAGGTACGCGCGGTGCCAACGCTAGTTCACGTCCCTCTGTTGCTGTCCGGAGCCGCATGGCCATACACCATCTCACTCGTTATGATTTTGATTACTGCTTGGGCAGGCAGATCCGGACGGGGGACGCGAGCGTGAAAGAGGTCATGTGACCGTGTCGACGTCATCGCGCAGCTGACCCTGGTCTTGCGAGCCGCGACCGTCTTTGCTCCTGCGCTTGTACCACTATAGTGCCTCTCTCGATATTCCGATACACCCGTTGCACCCATTCCGATTTCTGAATCCCGATTCGCACCGACACTGTCCAAAGAGAGGGCTAGTTGCGGTGATCCGCGCGGAAACGCAGGCCGGCAGCAGCTCTAGCTCCCACCGCCCTGGCTTCTGGCCAACAGCCTCCGGCGGGACCCCACGCTCGCGATGCCTGCCTCTAATCAGCTGACGACCGCCCCGTCCACACAAGGCATCGCGGGCCCTCCCCCTCCTGAATCCCCCGTCCTTCCGTGCACCTCGCTTCCCCGACATCTCCCGTCGCCCTGCGCGCCGCATCCCGTGTTGGAAGGAAGCCGTGGAGCCCCTCGTGCGTAAATACCGCTCCATATTCTCCCCCACTCTTCCCCTCTCTCTTGCACGACCACCTCGCCCCCCTCCCCGTCGCTGCCTCTGGCTCCGGCATCCCTCTCTCCCGCCCCCACATAGACGGCACCATCTCTTCGACTCATTAGAGCCCACTAGAGCTCCCGGCTGCGCCCCTACAAGTCCCGTGCGACCATGTCTTCCAAGGCCGTTGAAGACCCTGCAGCGCAGGTGCCCCTCAACGGCGCTGCGACCGTAATGATCAGGAAGAAGGAGCCGTATCCGTTCTGGCTGGGAGGTGCGCCCACTGTCCCCTCCAGCGCGCGGGCGGTCGATGATATCATCCGATGAGCAGGTGTTGCGGCTACCATCGCGGCGTCAATCACACAGTGCGTACCCTCCAGTCCTTTCCAGCGTCCTCCCCCGTCGTCGTCAGCGTTGTCGTACGTCTCACTCGTCGTGCGATGAGCGGTCTTTGCGCAAACGATTTCCCCTCCACGCGCCACGAGCCGAGCGTACGACTGTCAGCGCGAGATGGGGTGAGAACCCGAGTCAGACAGCTGACTATATGCGCTCCTTCCCAGCCCGCTCGACCTCACAAAGGTCCGCTTGCAAGCGACGGGCGACAAGCGCATGGTCGACTCGATCAAGAAGACGGTGCGCACGGCGGGCGTGCGCGGCCTCTTCGACGGCATCTCCGGCACCTGGTTCCGACAGTTGACGTACTCCATCTGCCGCTTCTGGGCGTACGACGAGAGCAAGAAGCTTATTGGAGCAGGTGCGCGTTTCGTTTCGGGTCTCCTAGCAGGCTGCGTTGACGAGGCGCATAAGACAACAAGTCTCCCCCGTGGAAGCTCGCCATGGCTGGCTGCATGGGTGTGTACACTACCGCATCATGAGCTGCATTCAGGTCTGACCCCACATCGCGCAGCCGGAGGCATTGCCGGTTTCGTCGGAAACCCCGGAGGTGCGTCCCGCCTCGCGCGGAACTTTCGCGGGGGTGATCTCGGGCCTCGAAGCGCTGACGGCGGCTCCTCGCGACAGAGATCCTCATGGTCCGCATGCAGGGCGACTTCGCAAAGCCGCCAGAGAAGCGTCTTAACTACAAGAACGCTATCGACGGGCTCTTCCGGGTGAGCGCGCGCTCTCCGTCTACAGCGTCGGGATTGGGCTCACACGTGGCGCATTCGGCATAGATGGTCCGCGAGGAGGGCGCGTCCTCGCTCAGCCGTGGAGTGGGTCCCAACGTTTTCCGTGCTGTGCTGATGAACGCGAGTCAGCTTGCTTCGTGAGTGTCTCGCTCGCGTCCCTGAGGTTCCTTCCGGGAGCGGGAGGACGAGGCCAATCGGAGCTCGCGGCTGACGCATTTTAACTTTCCGCAGGTACGACTTCTTCAAGTCTTCGCTCTTGGCGAGTGGCTACTTCCAGGACAACATCTACCTGCACACGACCGCCAGTTTCGCCGCGGTATGTCCTTGATCTTAGGCGCCTACCTCTGATGTGTGATCTGACAATGATGCCTTACAGGGCACTGTCGCGACGACGGTTTGCTCGCCGGCTGATGTGCTGAAGAGCCGCATCATGAGCGCGTCGGGTGCGGAGGGGAAGTCGACAATGCAGATGATTCGTACGTCGATGAAGAACGAGGGCGCGATGTTCATGTTCAAGGGCTGGTTGCCGGCGTGGACGCGTTTGCAGCCAACGACGATGCTCATCTTCATCACCCTCGAGCAGCTCAAGCTCGCCGTCGACTGGTACCGGGCCGACGTCTAGTCGTGAACCCCGCCTTCCTTTAACCATGTTGTCTGTACGATCATCCCACCTGACTGTCGTGTATGTTCTGTATACTAAGCATGTACATTTTCCCACTGTCCCTGAATTTCCTACGTCTTTTGTGCGAGCACTGTCGATCACGATAGATCACGCTACATAGGCAAATGGCTGTAGGCTTCCGTACGTTTTGTGTCCTGCGTTCCGTCCGACCTCCAATTTCCGACCTGCTTACCCCGTACCCCACATGGACCCCGCAAGGTACATACCCCACAGTCGTCTAGATCTGTTCCGCCCTGTGCATCGCCGTGTTCTGGTCCGTTCGCGATGCGTCTCCGAGGCACGGATCTGTCCGCTCGCCGCCTGCGTCTTCCGCAGCGTCAGCGCGCTCGCCCGCTGACCTTGAGATCCGCACCGGGTCGCCGCAGGAGCCAACAAGCGTATGCGGCGGCTCACACGCCTTCCGGCGCGTTCCCGTCCGAGGGGCGCGTGCTGTGTGACGAGCCAGGACGAGCCCGGTTTGCTCCATGCCAGCCAAAGCGGACCGGTGGACCGAAACTTGTGTCCGGGTCAGACCGGTCCGACATACACTGCGGCGGGGAGCGTTTCGGCCGATTCGAGGGAGAGGTTTGGTTGGATGCCCCCGGTGGTGTCGACAAGGACGCAGTGTCGACTAGAGTCGCTGAAAGCAAGAGATAGCGAGGAGGAGGAGCACCCCGAAGTTCGCGGATAGCGCGGCCGCGCCGTCGGCCACATGGTCCGTCGCGTGCGTTAGTCATCCACCGGCGCCTACGAAGCCTGCAGAGTGCGGAATGATGTCGACGGTTGCCCCGACCCCACACTTGCAATTGGACTCGTCGCACCGACGTCCACCGTCGCCGCTCATCCATCCTCTTTGTCCACGCGGGCGCGCTGGCCTCTCCCTTCCCTCCCTTGTCCTTCGCGCCTCTCTTCCCCGCACTCGGCTTCCGAAACACCCCGCAAGCACCCGACCCCGATTCCCCAGCTCCGAGCATATGCTCCCCCACCACCATGGACTCGCCCCCGTCTCCCATCGATGAGCAAAGCCTCGGATCGCCCAGAGGCGGGAGCCCTGGGCCGAGCGGCGACATGAAGACCTCGCACACGTCGTCGATCTTGAAGGAGCGACGCTTCAAACTAAGCCGGTGCGTGAGGTCGCTGCACGCGCTCTTTTCGCTCGCTCACAGCGGCCTGCATCTGCTTCCCTCACTCGTCCGTCCACCGCTTCGCGCGGACGTGCGCGTCGCCTCCTCCCCTCTCTCTCCGCTCACAGTGCTTGCGACCGCTGCCGGTGAGCACGGCACAACCCGCCCGCGCGGAGGGTGTCGAAGGCTGACTGTATGCTCATGCGCTCGCGCGCGATGCGACCCAGACGACGGCGGATCAAGTGCGACGAGGGGCACCCGTGCCAGTCGTGTCTGACCTCCAACTCGGCGTGCACGTTCGAGGAGCCCGGGAAGCGCACTCATCCCCATAAGTCGAAGTGAGTCGGTCGTTTGTTTCGTTCGAGCTGCGTTCTTGCTCTGTTCCCCTCCCCTCCCCTACCTCTGCTATATTGTTTGTTTTTGCGCTCTGGGACTTCGATGGTCGGCTGCGGGTGTGCGGGCTGAAAACGAGTCATTTGAGCTCGCCGCAGAGCGGGCTCGCTTCACTCTGCAATCTCGTTTTCACCCTGTGCTCCCGCAGTCGCCATCTTGGAGTCTGCTGCCCAGATAGCCGGAGCGGAGTTGCCCCGTTCTTGATTATCGAAGCCTTCGCGCATGTGGTGACCGCTGGCTTCGCGAAACCGTGCTCGAGAATGCGCGCTGGGCCGTTTCGAGCTCCGTACCGCTTCTGGGTTCTTTTTTGGGCTCTTTGGCCCATCGTATGTGCATGTGCTCGTCTTCGATGGCGAGGAGCACTCGATATCCTCCTGCAGGTCTCCCCGAGCCCCTCCCCGAAGTTTCCACGGCTTTTACTGCGGAGGCGGGGTCTGTTGGCACATCGATGCCGAAGATATATGCGTCCTGGCGTGGCGGGAAGCACGGCGTGGGAGTAGGACCTGTTCGCTCGATGGTCCAGCAAGGTCTCTGCTACGGGTATCTATCAAGGACGTGTCTGCGAGCACGCTGCGCCCACATTCTTCCCGGAGCGATGCCGTAACCGTGGGTCCCCCATACTGACCCTCCGATAACTTCAGGCGCGCCGCGACGCTCGAAGACCGCATGCAACATCTCGAAACCCTCATACAAGCCATCCCGCCCCAGGTCTTCGCAGGGGCGGGTGCCCTCGGCGCTGGCATGCCGCAGTCACCCGTCGACCCAAGCACGAACCCGCACGCCTCGTTCGCGTCGTCGACACACATTTTCCCAACATCACTACCCCCGCCCTCGCTCACCGCCTACCCGCTCACGAACCCGTCGACGTTCTTCGGGCCCGTCCGGCAGGGCTCTCGGAACGCCAGCCCCGCCTCAAATGGCTTCCACAGCGTGCCCCAATCGAACGCGACGGACCAGCTTGCGGACGAGACGGCGCGGATGTCGCTTGCGTCGTCGTATCTCTACTTCGACGACGAAGGGTACACGCGCTGGCAGGGCGAGACCTCTGGACTGCCGATCCTTGACCTACTCGTCGAGCGGCACACGGTCGCCCCGAAGCCGGACCCCGACCACATGCCGATGCCGCAGCAGCAGGGGCAGGGCCAATGGAAGGCACAAAATGGGGGCAGTTTGCAAGACTGGTTCCCCGATCGCCAGCCGCGGCGAACTGAGGCGAACCCGGAGCACATCTGGAAGCTGATCACGTCTTTTATTGTCCCGGAACTCATGGACAGGTGAGCGCAAACTTCTGCCCCCCTGTCGCTGCGTTCGCTGACATGTGTACCCAGCCTTGTGCAATGCTATCTATCGACGTCATACTACCTTCTGCCCTTCCTCCACGTTCCGACTTTCCTTGCGGTAAGCGACGGTATCTAAACAGGTTACCGGATCCATGGACTGACACCTTGCAGGATTATGGGAACCCGCGAAAATGGGGCGAGCCAGGCTTCGCCGCGTTTATCGTCGCCATCTGCTGCCTCTCCTCGCGCCACATCGACGACCCGCGCGTGCGGGCAGACCCGAACGATAGCAACAGCGCCGGGACGCAGTGGTTCGACCTTCTCACACGGCTCCGGACGCTTCCCGGCGCGGACAAGCCGACGCTCTACACGATCCAGTCGGTGCTCATCGCGGGTGTGTACGCGGTCGGGCTCGGGCGACTTTCGAAGGCGTTCGCGCTCCTCGCGGAGGCGGTCACGCTCTCGATGGACGCCGGCCTGCACCGCTCCGCGGACGACTACGATCTCTTCGACCCGGTCGAGGACGAGGTCCGGAAGCGCACTTTCTGGTGTGTCTACCTCTGGGACAAGCAGGCGTGCGCGCACTTCGGACGCCCGCCGGTGTTGCGCCTGCGCGATTGCGACGTGGGCGAGCTCACAGTCGTCGACGACGAGTTCGTGTCCCGCGACGGGGTCGGTGTGCAGCCGCCGGAGACGGAGTCACGGATGGCCGCGTTCGTCGCGTGCGTCCGGCTCTTCGTCGTCCTGGAGTCTGTGCTCGACGTGCCACCGTCCCGCTCCGCCGCGGACACCTCGCCGTTCCTCGCGCGCGCAACCGCGGTGCTGGGGGACGGCCGTCGTCGAGGCCGCGAGCTTCGCGATGAGGAGGCGTTGCTGGACGAGATCTGCCGCGCCGTGCCCGCGCACTGGGCGCACTCGGTGGAGACGATGACGAGCGGGGATGTGATCAGGGTGACGCAGGCGGAGCGGCTGCACTGCGTCGAGCACTACATCCGGATGCTCATCAACCGCCACCGGTTCTCGGAGCTCGTCGCGGAGCGGATGCAGAACCACGTACCGGACGGGGAGCAGGGCGAGACGGAAGTGGAGGCGATGCGCGCCGCGCACGCGTCCGCGCTGCAGATAATCTCCTCACACCTCCAGATCGCTGCGAAGGGGCTGATGACATACTGTGAGTTCCGTTCCATTCTGTGCTGGCATTTTCGACGTGCGGATGAAGATGGGAGTGGGCAGGGCTGTGGGCGTTTGGATATCTGGGGGGCCACCGCTGACTTTATAACCTTCTTCTAGACGGCGTTCACGTCATCCACCAGCTCACCGCGGCCGGCCGGACGCTGGTCGCGATGCTGCTCAACTGCCACTCGGATACGCTACGACCGCTCATCCCACCCGCGCTGGAAGCGCTTAGGTCATGTGTCGGCCTCCTGCGGCGTTTTAGCGGCCGGTACATATGCGGGCAGCGTTCGGGCGACCTGATGGAGGAGTTCTGCAGGAGTGAGTGGGCACCCGTCTCCGTCTGCGTTCTCACGACGCTGACCACCATTCTTCTCCAGTTACGCAGATCCCGTTGGAAACGATGCCGCGCCAGCCGCAGGACGGGACAGCGCCAACGAACCGTCCGCCATGGGTGCGCCCCGTCCGGAAGAAGACGAGCTCGACGGCGCGCTCACCCGCCGGCTCCGGCGACTCGCCGCTCGGGCACGGCAGCCCCGACGACCTCGCGCAGCAGGCGTCCACGCCCACCCCCGCCAGCGCGTTCGCGGACCCTCTGGGGAGCCCCGGTGCGCAGGCGCAGGCGTTCGCGCAGACGTTCGGGGGCGGGCCCGCCTTCCCGCTCGACTCCGCGCTCGGGCTCGCGATGGGCTTGGGCGCGGGCGCGGGCGTCGGTGTCGGCGGCGGGCAGGTTGGGGGCGGGCAGGACCCGGCGGGGGCGATGTTCGCGGCGGACCTGATGGCGTTCTTGAACGCGGACCCGTCGGGGCTCGACATGGGCGCCCTCCTGGCCTCCCCGGACGGACGGGTCGGGCCTGGGATGGAGCACCCTGGAGGGTTTTACCACCTCGGGGGGACGCCTGCGGGTAATGGGGGGCCGTTGTCGCCATAGCATGTGGGGTGAGAAGGTAGGAGGACGGAGATGAAGTGTTCATATCTGGGTGACGCGTAGGCTGTGTTCCGTCCGTCCGTCTGTTGTCGTTGTCTGCTGTGTGCTCGTACGAGTATCTGTCCACTGTTGGCTTGTAGTTAGTAAGTAGTCATATACGTCGATTGTCGTAAAATCCTTACCTCGATCGTGTTTGCAATGACTGTGAAGCATCCTGACTCCTCGTCTTGACGGGGCAGAGCACCGGGTTGCGCTTGGGCAATTGGTCCTGCTCCACGTGGAGTGAGTCACCGGGGGGGTGTCCAGGTCTTTCTCGGTGCGTTTGTGAACGTCTGAGTCTCCTGTGTTTCTCTCGACATCCGTCCCTTCTGTGAACCTTCTTGAACACCCACCATCCCCCATGAAGTGGGTAGCTGTCTGCGATTCCGCCACTGGATACACTCGTTCTAACTCGCGCTACAGGAAGTGGAGAAGTTTGCCGATGCACCGCTTATGCTGAGAGTGCACCTCCGACCTCGCAGACATTCTCCGGCAACAACGCGACTGACCTAACGACGGGTCCAACCGGCGAGGGTGGATTTAATGCCTGGAGTTTGACACGACGGAGTAATTCAGAATGATCCACCAAGCTCATCATGAGCTTGAGGGCCTAAGGATGACGGAAGAGGACGACGACACCCTAAACAACCTTCCCGTACCGAGTTGTCCTATTATATGTATCACACCACTTAGAAAGTAGCATCCGCGAACCTCACTCCGTCGGGGACTGCACGAGGAAATAGTTGGCACCGACCAGCTTCAAGCCATGCTTCTCCGCAAAGGCCATCGGGTTCCAGCTCCGCCGCTCCTCGAGCGCCGCGCCATGTTCCACTTCGCCCTGTGGAACGAGGAACGGCGCCTTGTCCGCCGGTTCTTGAAAGAGGAGGAATGCTACACGTATGTGCCGAGTCTCAGCATCCCGGCCCTCGGGCCTGAGATGAACGCAGAGGGGAACGAGGGGAAATGCTCACTGTATCTATGCATGCCCGAGTTGGGACGCGGGCCGGGGGCGCGGTACGGACATGTCGCCGGGTGCGTCTTGAGCGCGTTGAGAGCCTCCGTCGTGTTCGCGGCGACTGGGGGTGCCTTCAGGCCGGTCACCTGTCCCGCTCTCCGTCACCCTTCTCCATCCAGATACGTGCACATCACGCAGGGTACGCGACTCACCACCCAATGTCTGAAAGACCTGAACTGCGGCTCTGCGCGGAACGGCGCGTCCGGGTCGAGCATCGCCAGCGTGTACGACGTCTCGAGCGCCCCGGCGGCGCTCCCGTCGCCCCACGGTGCCGCAAGCGGGGCGAGGCGGATCTCGGGTTCGTCTTGTGTCTCCGCGACGGTCATTTCGTTCCCGAGGTTGACTTCAGCGCCGTTTGGGTAGACGACGGAGAAGAGGACGGTGGGCGTGAAGGCGGAGGGGTCGGGGATGACATCGGGGACGATCTGCTCGGCGACGAGGGCGCGGGTGATTGCTGCAACGGGATCTCCAGACATCATGTCGTGAGCGAGGACGGGGAGGTGAGAGCTGACGATGGGCGATAACGGAGACGAAGAGGAAGAGAGAGAGCTGGGCCGCATTAGTTGCTGCCCCGGGCGATCCGTGACGTCACCCGGGCACTTCGGGCCGACGACCGGGCCGGCATACCGTCTCTCCGACGTTCCCTACTTCGAGGTTTTACAAAGAGAGTAGCAGATAATGGGCTGCGAGATACGTTTTTCACCACGTTTATGGTCCGCCCGGCGCAAGTGCTGTTCGCATAGCAGATCTGCCTTTCCAACGGGCTCAACTTACCCACGCGGACGAGTCCCTGGCACTCCCGCCGACGCTTGATGAAGGAGCGGTTTCCTGAGCTAGAGAGTGCTTGGCTTGCGTTCCGCTGCCATTCATCCGGTGAGCACGGAAACCTCACTCTTTTCACGCGCGGTCTTCATAGTACATTCTGCACAGTGTTACCACTGCCTGACTCAGCGCCCGCTCACTGCTCAAGCATATATTCCTCACGCGCAGGAGCCGCGCCTTCTCGGTGTCGTCCCTCCAGTGGTCCGAGGTGACGAGGTGACGGTACAGAAAGTACTTGAGGGCCCGGGCAGGTAAGTGCAGGATATAGTCGCGGCACAGACTCGAGGCGCTCGGCTGTGCGCGCGGTGCATGTGGGCGAGTTACAGCGACTGTGTACAATGCGACTGCAGCTACAGTTTAGTGGTGGTGAGCCTGCGCGAGGAATACGGGGAGATTGTCAGAGTCCGCGGTTCGAGGCGAATGAGGTTCAAGTGGCTCGTGGTCACACAGGCTTCCGTAGCTTCGGTTAGTAACCCCCTCGTCTCTGCATCCATCGAATGCGGTGTCGGAATGATATCCGACCCTTTTTCGCTGTGTTTTGCATGAGACCACGAGGACAGTAGTTTTATCTTTAGGCACATTCGTGCCTTCTTGCTGATCCTCGTCTGACAATGACCGGCTCCGCGCCGGCTTCGATCGAATGTGAGCCTGACACCACATCATCTGGATTGTTGAAACCCTTACTTTGAACGTGGCTTTTCTGTCAAAACCACATTCACCGGCTGTCAGCTGTAAGTTCGGCAGGAGTGACTGGGACGCTCCGCCCGTCATGGTGAGGGACTCCGTTATATCTCCGTCAGCTGATCCCGGAGTAATTCGATAGTACTTACACGGGGGCTCTGTCGTCCACATAAAGTCGTCGGCGAGTGAGGAGCTCCTTGTCAGCCTCTTCGTTCTCAACACCACTCTTCGCCAGACATGAGCGTCCAAAGTGTCCTTACCACTTCTCTTGTCGGCGGAACCATCAGCTCGCTGTCTGCAGATCTATACTTTGTAAATAGCTCGAATCGTGAGTCTCCTTCTCTGACATTGGGATGCCAAGAACTCACCTCGGTTCGCTGTGAAGACCAGTTCATTCTGAACGACGCACGTGAGTCCTCAGTGGCTCTCTTCGACTTGAAATCTCACCCATGCACGCAAAATCGCAGCGAAGTCCGTTTTGAACACAACCCATCCCATCAAGAACATCGACATTTCGTGTGGATGGATTGTACGTGGCGTCGTCGTCGTCGTTATGAACAAAATACTGACCGGGGCGAGCGCGGCGCTTCAAGGTCGACGGAGTGACCATCACGTACCAAGTCGCCGGCACCGGAGGTTCCTCTGTGCTCAGCCACGGTAGCGTCTTCAGCCCGCCCTCGAGCAGCGTTGCGATTGGTGCGACCGAAATCGTCGCCGCCGTCTTCGGGCGTGCGGGGTATCAGACTTACTACGAGCGGGAGATGATCAACAACGTCGGCTTCGTGATCTTCGACACTGACAAAGCTACCACGCGCATCGCCGGGGTGAGTGCTCAGTGCTGCGAGCGTCGTTGATGGAGAGCATGAACTGACGAACTTACGGCAGCCATTCGGAAATGGAGACAATAGCAACCAGGGCGCTCCGTTCTATGCTTCCGACGTGCTAGCATTCGGGAGCTTTGCGGTCCCTGGATCGTCGGCGTGTCAGTGTTCTTTCTGTCCTATCGGATTGTTCTAAACTCACTGAGACGGTTTTCCGCAGTGGGACTCTCAGGGCTGTTCTTCTACACAGACTCTGCAAATTGATTGAGGATATAACTGAGGATTGAAGGAGAGTGTTGGAATCGCCAGGGAATGGACTCCATTAGCACAAGTATTCCGTCGAGCTCGAATCGAAATGTAAACGATCATCGCCAGAGTCGTCCTTCTTCTACCTCGCTGTGAACCGTGCCATGAAGGACCAAGTATAAGTGCCCACAAATTCTGAGCAGTTCAAAGTGTCGGGAATGAAGTTATGAAGTACGGCATGAGAGATGAAGGCAAAAACGCACGCGTGGCTTTGATCAAATCAGCATGGACACTCAATCTAATCTTATCTGGAGCGTTGCACGTTGGAGCGGCGCGCGTCTGTGGTCTCACTGCAACTTCAACTTTACTCCCGCACATGACACGGTCCCCTCCCCGTCCCCTCGATTACTGCCATCTGCGCATATTGCAGCTCAATCAAGACCGCGTCCGCGGTCGCGATGGCCTTCATTGACTCCCTCGCCCGGGGGTCCGTACCGTTGTCGTTGAACAAACGCCCGTATGTGTAGGCGCTGTTCGAGCTGCAGAGACTCATGTTCGTCGATCTCGGCTTCGCGGCGCACGCGGACGAGTCACGGATGCCGGCGCTGGCGCTGCAGTGGGGCGACTGTGGGGTGGATGCGTGGGCGTCGGAGGACGAGCGGGAGGTTTACTGAGGAGGAACGGAGGTCCTGTCTCTGTGATGTGGACTGAAGGACGTCATATGAACCCTTCTTTGATTACGGATGAGATGGAACGTTGAAGCGAGGTTAGCTGAACTTGTTCGGAGGAGGCGAAGGAGCTGTTTCCGTGAGGATGTGAGTACCGCAGTGCGACCCTCTTTCCCGCCCGCTCCACGCGCTCGTCTCCCTCGGCCAGATCCCCCGCAGCGACGCCAACCCACATCTGATCGTCCTCCGCAAACGTGAGGGGTTTGATATGCACGATATGGTGCGTCTGTATCCTCGTCACAGTCCGCGAGCAAGCGACGCGGCTCCGATCACGCAAAACACTTCCCTCGCCCTTATGACCAGCGCCAGTGACCTTGAGTTCGCGCTGTAGAACTGCTCGATGTGTACATGGACCGCGTGGAGGATGTGATCAGGTGAGACTCCTTGCTTCCTTGAGCTCTTGCAAGGAGAAACGAATCATCTCATTCTGGATTCTATTAGAACAATCTCCGCTGATCTCCACCTGCTCCGCGCTCCCGGGGCTGGACCACATGCTCCCTACGTGACTTCAAAGTTCGGACGCTGTCCACAGGCTGCGTGCACATGGACCAATGGTCATTGCTCGCTCGACTTCCCAGAAGCGTCCAAAGACGCTCGGACGCAGCCTTGAAAACTTGACTGGCGCGCGCGCCCATGATGGAAGCCTATGAGCCATACCCTGTGTCCATCTGTGCCATCCAGCGTCCGAGCTACGGCATGACCAATGACTCGATGCGCCATATAAACGGTATACTGGGAGCCCTCGAGCCCTCCTCTCTGTATCTCGCCCACACACCCCCATGCTGTCGATGCGCGTGCTGCTTTCCCTTCTGGCCTTCGCCTCGTCCTCCCGGGCTGCCTTCTATACCATCTCGGACTCGTACAAAGGCACCGACTTTCTCACTGGATTCATCCACGAAAACATAACCGATCCGACGCACGGTCGCGTGTACGTTCCCCTCATTCCCTTCAGACGTTCATACCAACGACATCTCTTATGTGACAGCACCTATGTCTCCCAAGCGGATGCCCTCGCCAAAAACCTCACCTACGCGCGTGGATCGACGCTCATCATCCGCACAGACGACACCACGGTCTTGAGTGCCGACGGACCCGGACGCGACTCCGTGCGCCTGAGGAGCAACAAGATGTACACCACACACGTCTCGATGTGAGTTTTCTTCTCCAGTCACCTCGCCTGCACGCGGAGTCCGACAGAGTTTTCCCAGCTGGAATATCCACCACATGCCCCAGGGCTGCGGGTGCGTCCGATGGCTATATCTTTAACTAGGACCCTTTCGAGCTCGTTCTTTGACAGAACGTGGCCGGCGGTTTGGGAGGTCGGGTCGGTGTGGCCTGATTACGGTACGCACCGTTCGCCCGTCAACACGAGCTGTTCGAGGCTGAACTCTAACTTTATACGAACAGGGGAGGTCGACATTGTCGAGGGTGTCAACAGCAAGGCTCCCAACCAGGCTTCATTCCACACTGGAGCAGGCAAGTCCCTCCGCCGTTCCTTGTATCGTATGTGCCAAGTACAATAATTCCATCCAAAGGATGCACCATGCCTCCATATCGCGCACAAACAGGGTAAGCATAATTCGCTGCATCAGTGCCATCGAACCCGTCTCACTTCCCCCTCACCGAAAGCACCGAGACGGGCGGAAACAACTGCGACAGCAAAGCGACGAACAACACCGGCTGCGGCGTCAAGGACACCCGTCAGGACAGCTTCGGGCCATCATTCAACGACGGCGGCGGCGGCTTCTACGCGATGGAGCGCGCGCAGGACGGCATTCGCGTCTGGTTCTGGTCGCGCGGAGCCGCAATCCCATGGGACGTCAAGTACGGACTTGACATTATCGAGACTTCTGCTTGGGTGCGCGGCCTCTGCGTCTTCTCCCAGTGTCATTCGATCATGCTAATTTTGTGACCGCACGCGCACGCAGGGAACTCCAGTCGCGTTCTGGCCGAGTACGATGTGCGACCCCTCGAAGCTGGGGCCGCACTGGTTGGTCATCAACTTGACTCTTTGTGAGTGGTTCCAATGACATGCCGTGTTATCCATGCACCAATTTGGTTCTCTGCGCCTGCCGCGATTCAGGCGGCGACTGGGCTGGGGCAGACGACGTATACCCCGTCAGCGGGTGCCCCGACACATGTATCTGTACGTTCCACGAAAACTCCATCTCACCTTCGTGTTCTGACGTCACTGCATGGCCGTACTTTCTGCCAGCCTTCGTGGACAACAACCCGTCTGCATTTTCCCAGGCGTACTTTGAGGTGGAGTGGGCGAAGGTGTACGAGTAGCTCTCCGATTGTCTCTCGGCCCGAATGAAATAGTTATGACGTACAGTCGCCCTCCTCTTTCTCGTGGTCAACGATAAGGCACGACCACCCGTAGCGCCTAACACGGCGACCATCCACCTTCAAACCGATCTTTGCCAAAGTATTGATGGGTGGATGGACGCAGCGACCACCTCGACCTAATGCTCGCCCACGTCGGCAAGGAACTCAAACATGATAAGATTGATGTAGTACAGATCTGGGTACGGCCGTGTTGAATGCGCGCGGTCTGCGTGGTATCCGGTTCGAACGGCTCCACCCGCCGCGCTTTGACATCTTCGATGGCCTCCTCTGATATTGGATAGGAATAGCCTGGGATGATTTACGGGGTCTATCCGAAACAGATCCCCGGAGGCGTTCTTCCAAGCAGGTACCACAATGAAGGGATCGCCATCGTGGTTCAATGACGCCGCGACCTATGACAAACGTGCGCGACAGGGCGAGCTTGAAGGTCTTAATGCGCTCTCTCTGCTCTTCTTCGATCGAATGAAGCTTCGAAAGAGGGCGCGGGTGGAAACTCTGGCATGTTCTCGCCTCAAGAGCCAGGTCTAGCCCCAGGCCCCCAGCCCAGCACTCTCATGTCCGCCATTGCAGCGGCGATGCCCTGTCCTCTGTCAGTAAGATAGTCTTCGTCAATTCAAAATCATGACGACAGGTAAGTCGTAATACTCACGCACGTCGTGCGTCGTGCGTGTCACGGGAGAGTGCAACTTGGGTATCGGGGCGTATACGTCGCACCTAAAGACAGCGAAATGCATCCCGGTCACGCGCTTCTGCTTCCAGGCAGCGCGAGCTGAGTTCTGTCTGTCCTTCACACATCCGTGGAGCACCACTAGTACCTTGCACGACCTGGGCCCTCGGCAGTACTCAGTAAGGAGACCCTTCTGCCTTGGATGCGTGCCAGGCCCGCCTGGAAGACGATCATGTGGACGCGCTTTGGCGCATAGAGCGGGCCATGTACGAGCATTCGTGCAGACCTGGCGTGCGCATAAAAGAGGGCTGAGACTCTGGTACCTCCATCGAGCCCCGCCTCACACTCGTCCACTGTTCGCCCTCCAGCACACGATGCAAAGCTACTTGGGAACCGCTCTCATCGGAGGAAGCCAGGGCACGTTGAACGACGGCCTGCTCTTCCTGAACAGCGGTGGTGAGTTGTTGTACTGACGATACGTTAACGGGTAGCAGACCGCTGACCTTGCTCCTTGACAGGAAACCTGGTGCTGAACGACACCGGTGAGCGCTCCCTTCGCATGACCCATTCCAGTGTCGTTGACTCACCGAACACACAGGGAAGGACACGCTCAACGCCTCCAACCCTGTCAAGAAGATCGACATCGCCCATGGTTGGGTGGTACGTAGCCCGCTTTCAACGTGTTGAGAAGCGTGCTCACCGTCGGCTCCTGACCGTGGTACCAGGTGGACGGGATTAACGTCACGTACAGACTCACCAGTGGCGGCACGTCCGTGGTGTCCCACGGCACCGTCCTCAGCCCCCCGAGCAGCTCCGTGACGCTCGGAGACAACGAAGTGCTGGTGGCCGTGTTTGGCCGCGCGGGGATGCACTCGTACTACAAACGTGAGCTCGTGAACAGCATCGGGTTCGTCATCTTCGACACTGTCGGTATCAAGACGCGCACCGCGGGGGTAAGTGTCACGCCCGAACACGAGCATCACTGAGGTACTGACGTTGAGCGACAGCCGTTCGGGAACGGGGATGGAACCAACCAAGGCAAGGCGTTCTACACGTCCGACGTGCTCGCATTTGGCAGCTTCACGACCACGAATGGAACGAGCGCCGCAAGTGAGTACGCCATTTATACGACCAATGAGACATGCTTACCCCGATGGATGGGACAGTGGGTCTTTCCGGGCTTATGGTGTACAAGAAGCCGGCGTGATAGACGCGGCGTGGCGATCGTTCAACGTTCAACCCTAACGAAGGGACCTGCAGTCTGGATGGAAATCGGGTCAGAGTTTCTTGAAATGTATTTGTAGTGTTTGGAACTGTCACCAGTACGCACCATAAACGCAGTGCATCATGCCTCCGACTTTGAGCGTGTTTCCGACGGGTTTGCATGCCGGGCGCCGACTCGATCCACTGTGGGCCTGTCAAAGAGTGACAGGGGCGCAGATGCTGGGTGAAAAGCGCCAATCACCCTCGAACGTGGGGATAAGTGAGTGATGGGTGATGTGACAGGCGAAATTCCCTGCGCGCGAATTCACCGCCTGTCCTAGGGTTGTTCACCCCATTCTGAGCGCGCGAGTTCTCTTACCCAAGCACCTAGTCGTGAATTATCGATTTCCACCTGTTGCGCGGGTACAATCACGATTCACTAGCTTCAGATGGGACTCGATTCCCGCGGTACACTTTTCGTGATCAGAGCCGCCCAGTGCCATTCCATTACACTAAGTAACATCTCGAACACATAGCTACTGTACGCCGTGCCTACACACGTCGACATGTCTTCTGCCAATGTATCTGAGCGGTATACGCTCGATGCGCCGACACGTCAAGGTTGCGCGCCTCATGCCGGCCCTCGTACTCCTTATCCACGCGCGATATCGTCGGCCGCGAGCGACAGTGCCAGGATTGCCGCGTCCGAGTCCGCAAGCGAAATGACCAACGACACAGGCGATACCCTCGGCTCCAAAGTCACGTTCGCGGGGGGCAATTCAGGTGAAGCACAGTTATTGTCTGCACTTGTGGCGTCGGCGCGGTGGTCGTCGAGGTCGGTCGTGCGGAGGACTTGCTCGAGCTTGTCTTGACGGCGGTCGTTGACGATGGGGGACTGCTAGAGGCCTTGATTGGAGTACCTCTAATCATGCTAGGGATAGTCCTCAAGACGACAGAAGAGGCGAGCGGCGACACCCAGTGGCGCGTGTACGACTGGGGCATCGCGAGGTTGCCAGCACTAAGGGACGGCGGGGCTCTGTGTGCCCATCGCCAGGTTGCTGGTGGTGACAGTGAGCGGCCTAGGGTCTCCCCGGAGGGGCGTATTCCCGTGTTCGCACCTTCGGGGACCGCGAGAGGGGGCATCATGCCGTGGACAGGAGTGACGGGCTTCCTCCGCTTGGGTGCGGCAAAGGGCTAGCTAGGAGTCCACGGAGCACCGGGCTGGACGGGGGCGGGGACAATGGGCGGGTGGCTTTGCTGTGTCGGCGAAGGATATGCTTGTCGACCATGTTGAGGCCACTGGGGAGTCGCATCTGCTGGGCCTGTTGATGAGGGGTCTGCAGGGGTCCGTGACTTGTGCCCGTCGAAGGTCGGCTGGGGAGAGCTGATTGCTTCCGCCCATCGACTGGCTGATACCGGGGTGGCGGAATGGTCCAGACGCGTTGGGGGGCATAGTAGACCCACACAGGACGGGCATTGGCTGCAATGGTACGTCGGGTCTGCCACCCTGTCCTTGCGCGTGGGTGCATGAAAGGCGAGTATGCACGGCAGTGGTGAGGCCGTCTCCGCTAGGCTCAGCCATCGAATTTACCGGAGCTCCTCCAATCATGCTGGGTACTACGGTCCCTGAGACGACGGGACTCGGGAGAGGCGGCGGTGGTCGCGGAGGGCCGAATCAATGTCTGGCGCGTGGGCGTCCGCCACGAGCACTGTGTTTGTGACCGCAACGATGACGACCGTCAGGGCGAACTTCGAAGCGCAGCTGAGCCTGCGGCTTCGCTTTCTCCGCATCCAGCGCCGCCCCCGCTGCCTCCCTTCCGCGGCACACGGCGTGCTCATCTGGAAAACCTTCACTTGCAAATTAGTGCTTATCACTCTAACACAAGGTCTAACACAGATAACGGAGCGATAATTTGCGCTCATTTGCAATTCCGCGCTCACGCAGTGCTAACTAGTGCAAATACATGCTCAGGTAGTTCTAACCAGTGCAAACGACACTCTCATGTTGTTCTAAACAATGCTAACTGTAACGTCGTGTGCAAGATGGTGCTAGTAATCACAAGTCTCAGCATACACATACTAGTTCAAATCTGCACGAGCGCAGCGGGCGAGATCTCAGGGAACCCAATCGCGGGCGCGCGAAGTCTTTGGTGGCCCGTGGTCGGGGAGCGCGACGCCACAGTGACCGCGCGTGATCTCGCGCTAGCAGCGCACGAGCTCCTGTAGGGCACGCGGGGGCGATGTGGACATGGGCTAGGTGAGTGACGTCGATCGTGGATAATGTGGGCGAGGTGGACGAGGTGTCAACACGGTGACACAGGTGTAGTAGGCGAAATGAGAACCACGGGCGACGACCGACGGTGGGGCCAATAGCGGCATGGCGGGAGATGGGTGTGGCTAGCGCAAGCGCAGGGAGCGAGATATCACGGAAGCCGATCGCCAGCCTCGTGCGGAAAGTCTTCCGCAGCTTGCGGTCGGGGAGCGTAGTCTTGCACACACGGCAAAGACGCCTTCGGCCCGTGCATGCATTAGACGGTACACATGATCAGCGTAATGTATCGCGCAACGGAGGGATGGTTGACCGACGGACCTTGGGATCTGAACCGCAAACATTAACGTTGACCACGGGTTCGCGCACACCCGAGCCGCCGCAGTCTCCGCACTTCGAGCGCGACGCGGCCGGCTCGACGGCGCGGCGGAGGTGTACGAACCCGGACCAAAATCCGGAGAGGAGGGAGGCCGCACGGGGGAGGCCGGTATCAGCGAAGACGTCCATGTAGTGCGCATCGTCCCGTCGTGTTTGATGGAGGGCGTAGGCGATGAAGTTGGCGAGGGGGAGTGGGACGGCAGGAGGGATGGAGGTGGATAATGGCGACAGGTCCGGACACGCGAACAAATGCGTGATGAAGCGCGTGCAAGCTTCGCGGTCTCTTCATGACCGTAGTACGGGTCCTAGTGGGAGATTAGGAATACGGAAAAGGCAGGTGGGGGAGGCGCGGGGACTCACGGCCACTTGGTGCGAGCTCAAGCCAGAGGGCCGGATGGCAGGCTTTGAATGCCTCTTGAACGGCGAGGGGTGGCGAGCAGTGGAGGGACCAGAGACTGATGTGGGACAGATGGAGGGAAAGACGGGGAACGCACGACAACAGTGTGTGGGGGTGAGCGCCCTTGCTCTCCACGTGGACCGTGCTGCGGACGGTGAAGCCGTGGTCGACGATGTAGCCGTTCGCGCAGGAGACGAGGAACTTGCTGGACTCGATGGCTGGCATGCTGGACTCGAGCAGTGGCCTGTGAAGGCTACGAGAGGCGAGCGCGCGAACGCGGAGCGGGAGTTGTATTGCTTGGCGTCGGGGGAGACGGCGACGTCGAGCTTCGGGATGTCAAGGAAGGAGGATTGCGGGCACGCGGGGCAGGCCCGCACCTGCATGCCTCGCATGTACACGCGTGTGAGGGTGCTGGTTCGGAGGCCATGGCGAGATGGGACGGGTGAGGAGGCGAGGCGAGGAAGAGAAGGATCGGAGAGATCAAGGGCAGTTCAGACCGAGGAGTCGGAGTAGGACGACGGAAACAACGAGCTCGGGTGGTGCTGGCAGTGCCAAGCGCTGGAGCCCACGCGATGCCCATCGATTCCCACGCGTCCCTAAAGTGGAGCCGCACTGTGCCAGCGTGTCCTTCATTCGTCCACCAATCTCTCCTCCTCCCTCTTCCACGACCTGCCCACCTTCTCCCGCAATTGGGGCTGGACCGTCTCCTGCAACGTCCCGGCTCATTCACGGTGCGTCCCCTTATCCCCTCAATGCGTCATCATCATCGCCAGGGACACCCAAGGTATCGGCCGCGACATCGCCCTCTGACGAGTCGGCCTCTCCGACATCCCATGCGAGCAGACAAACCGTTGAGCTGACCGCCGGGCTTGACCCACGTCGCCCGCCTCGCTACCTACTGTCACGCTCATTCAGTGCGGCAAATCGTGCGCTCTCCGCCCGCCCGGCAGCTTCCTGTGGCACCTGTCCAGCGGGACGTCGCCCAGCCTGAAGCAATCCTTCGCCACCTCGTCGCCCGCGTCGATGTCCGCGTCACCCACGCCGTCTCCATCTCGCCCCCGTGTTGCCCACATCCGCATCGCTCGTGTCGGGCCCGAGCCGCGTGAACGTGAGCGTCCTTGGCTTCTAATGTTAGGTTAAGCGCTGACTGACCCTCGCGCGCGCCCACAGGTCTACAGCTTCACTGGCACTATGACTCGCTCACCCACCAGGGACAACCGCACGGGTCGGACATAATCCGAACGACCTGTCACCACCAGCCTGCCTGTGCTGTGGTCGTATGCGGCGCTACGTTTAGGTAGCGCACGGACTTTCTGCGGGCGGGCTCAGGGACTCCGCTCTCGGGGTGAGGGAGTTTGGCGTCCAGTGCTGTGAGTGGCCTGCGTCCTTGTTTTTATGTTTTCCACCAAGGCCGACTGACACACCGCGGCCAGCCTGCGGGAATACCCCGACCAATGCTAGGGAAGAAGACACGTGAAACTCGGGAATCCGACGTTAGTGATGATGCCCAACCTCCGTGTGTTCATAACTCTGACCAAGCTTCCAGTGAGGCGTGCCGAGGGCCCAAGCGACTTTCAGTGACACCCGTGTCGCCCGAATCGCCCACGTCGTTCACCTTGCCCGCATCGCCTGTGTCCCACCTGTGTCGCTCACCTCACCCGCTTCTCCCGTATCGCCAGTATTGCTCGCTGCACTGGATTCTTTTGTCTTTGTTGTCGTCTTTAGTCTGTACTCTGTACTTCATAGTATGACAAATATAAATTTGTTTGCCTCTCATATACGCTTTCGTGAATTATTGAGTGCATTGTATGAACATATTAGTTGCTATTTAGTGCGCTTCAGCTCTAATGTACATCTATCTCCAGCTAATTGAGTGCTCATTAGTGCAAAATCTTCGCAAACGATCAGAAAACACCCTTTATAAGTGGGTGAGTACACTAATTTGCTCTAACATGCTAATTTGCGCTAATTGGGCTGATTTACTGCAAACCAGCACTAATTATGGCAGATTTGCAAGTGAGGGTTTTCCTGATGCTGAAGGTGGCGCGAGACCGCCCTGCGGAAGAGCGTGGCGCAGTGCTCATCCTGCGCGTCACTATCAGCTTGAGATGACGGCTAGGCACTGCCCCGAGCAACCCAGCAAGGACGACAGGGACGCACCATCTGATCGGACATCTTGTGGGATGCGACCTACTTGACGAGCTGTGCCAACGCGTCTGCGGACACCTTCTGCATCTTGACCTACTCCTTGTCGTAGCCCTCCATCTTGTACTGACCGTCGGCTGACAAGCACGTCGAGCTCGAATGTGAGCTCCGTGGACGGTGCAGGCGAGGATGTAGTCGCGGCGACCTTGTTCGTGGCGAAGGAGGAAAGCATAGACTCATTCATATGTAGCGTCGAGGTGCCGTCCATGCAGGAGTGCTCGCCGACTTGCCATTCCCGAAGATGATGGCTGAAGATGAGGAAGTTAAGGGCGAGGCGGAGATACATAGATCACGTAAACGCATCTCGATTCTTGTCGTGGAAGCAATTTGTGCGATGGCCGACCTCACGGGTAGCGGGGGAGCAGTCGTCTACGCAGACCATCGCAGACTCAATTCCCTTGAGCGTAGCTCCATTTCTTGGACGGTGCGGGAAGGAGAGCTTCATGGGCCTTGGCAGGATATAAGGACACGCACAGGAAATGCATGAAAAACACTCACGTCGGTCCAGATATCACGTTTCTCGGATGTCAACACTTGATGAGCTGCCCGGAACGCCTCGCGTGGCTCGGCCACGCCTTGTCGTCGACGTGGACGCGGGCATGATACTATTAGCCCATGTATACGACCTCGTTCCACCATCCCGCAAGCCGGTTCGCGCAACCGGGGTCCGCTGAGAGCGCCTGGAGGCGCTCCTGCAGGACCTTCGTCTAGTCCAAAACAACGAATGCGTTGACGGCCACCTTCGTGGTCGCGAACTCGGCCGGGGTGAGGTGCAGCCTTGAGGATTCGAGGTACTTGGCGGCCGTGAAAAAGATGGTGGGCACAGGGAGGTGCAGGAGGGAGGATTCGTAGCGGAGCGTGGGGCCCTGAGGCCTGAGGTTTGGACATGTACATCGGACTTGCGGGGCGCAGAAGACGGACTCGTGAAAGCGGTAGGGGCCTGGTAAGTAGGGCGCAGTTACTACCACGCGGGTAGTAACGATTCCCACGCTCCCGCTCTTGTGCAACGCGCGACGCGCGTCCCTGCTCGAGCGACGAGCTTCGCCTCTTGTCTCCTCCCCTCCCCTTCCTCCTCCTCCTCTATCAAATTCCCCAACCTCTAGCTGTTTCACCGTTCCCCGCAGCCTCTTCCTTGGACCCCCATTTCGCCCACCTCACCAGCCATGCCCTGGACCACGCCCCTCCGCCTCCCTCCGCGCCGCCGCCCGCCCGCTGCTGCCCACCGTCCCGCGTCGCAGGAAGGCACAGATAAGCGTGTCAGGTTATCTATACGCGTCCATTGGACCCACCTCCATTTAGTCAAGGCGTGCAAGTACGGGCTCAACGTGTAGCAGGTTAGTGTTTCCTCCGCTGCATTCACTCATGCCCTTCTTATGTACCGCGTATCTCGTACCGCGTCCCTAGGTCGCCGAGAAGCACCTTAACCGTGAGTTTAAGAAGAACATCTCGGGAATTTGTGAGTACCCCCGTTGCGATCTCCCGCCCTGCTCCTACTCATCTGCTGCTCCTCTAGGAGCCCACGTCGTCTCCATTCATTTCGAGAGCGCAGCCAGCGGCACATGTCCGCTTTCGTCTGGCGGTCATCTCGTGCCCGGCAAAGGCACAGACGTCTCGTTCTGGATTCAAGAGCGCGAGGGACAGATGAAGACGCAACGGTTACGGTGCGTTCTTGTGTCGTTTTCCGGTGACCATGGGCGGCCGCTGACCGTCATGCTCTTCCCGGTTTGTGTGCAAATCATGTACGTGATAAAGCACCTCCAATCCCCCCTCATGAACTTGTCCCTTATCGTGCACTCACGATGTCTGTCGGTGCTGATCCAGCCCAACAGGCGTCCTCCTCGGCTGGGAGATCAAGCTCATGCGCGAACGCTCGCTGCGCGCTCAAGGAAAAGGGTGCTCGCCTGTAGACTCAGATGCTCAAAGAGCCCGCCGGCAGGTCCAGGACAGGCTCGGCATGGACGTCGACGAGCTCGTCGACGCCTTCTCAAGTCAGGACGACGAATGACGACGAATGACGATGACGACGAAGGGACCGACAGATCAGGAGGTCATGGGTACCACGGTGAGACCTGGTTCTGGCGGAGCCGGTGAGTCGATTGTCCACACAGACTGCAGCTCGAGCGTCGACTTCATGTAGCCTCGTCTTCCGTATTCAAATCACCATGTTATTGCTGTTGATTATTCCGAATTCGGTGTGCTCCAATTTCACTACATTTATTGGTGCAAAACATTCTTGTGCGATGGCTGTAAATGCTGGTAATAGTGGTGAAAACAGAACGGTAACAAAGTCTTTCCAATGAGCGCATTTTCACTCGTTTACTTGTCAATCAATGAATCCATACTCGACCAGACACATGGCCATTTCCACCTCTTCTAAGTTGGTGAATGGTTGCAAAATCTTAGTTAAAAACCCCTTCTCCGTTCACCAAGTCAGACGGCAGAAACCGACTGGCGCTAATGACACGAACCTCGTTGTTCTCACCACAACCGGAGGTCAATACCACCCAGAACAGCCAGGTGATGTGACAGGTGAGTTTCACCTCTTCGAGGGCACACAGTGATCGTGGTCGCGGGAGCAGCTTCTGCGTTGCTTCTGCGATGGCGGCTGGCGCCCATAAATCGAAAAGGCGCCAGAGTCGGGACCACGTGATCGGGTGGCTCGTGCCGCGGCCTGCCGCCGCACGAGAGGCGGGGGCGCACGCGCAGGCTGCTCGCCTTTGACCACCACCCAACGCCCTTTTCCTCCTTCTCCACCGACGGCGCGATGCACACTTGAGTTGCCGAGGTCCCTTGGGCCCTCCCCTTCTCAGGCCTTCTCCGTATCCACACCTGGCGATCTCCACCATGGACCCAACCATCGAGGATCTACAATTGCAGGAAATCACCGCACTCAAGGTCTGTCGCTGCTCTCTTCCCCTGCACCCCCTCATCTCACGCCGCCCAGAGCATATATGACCGCGATTTTATTGAGAGCCCGCCTCCCAAGGCGTGGAAGGTCCGTACGCCTCCCCGTGGCTTCTGCACCACGCTCACGGGCCGCTGCAGCAAGCCGCCAGACTACCCGAATTCACAATCAGAGTCACGTACCCCCTCGACGAACACGCAGAGAAGATCTTCTTTCATCTCAACGTGAGGTGAGTACAACTCGCTTGCTGCTCTCGCGCGTTTCCCCGCACGCACTTCATCGGTGGCTGGAGCGCGGACCGTCGTTCGCGCAGAATTAGGCGCCCATCAATGACTGCGACATAGTCATTGTGAGTCACTGAGCGGGCTGCTCGCGTCGCCTAGTCCGCGCTTCACTTGCTTCTCCGTGGCTATGACTCCAAGCTATCTCAGTCTACTACAGATGAAATGCTCGTGGTGTATAGCCGCCGGTGATTGCCCTACACCACGAGATTGTTGCTGAGTGGAGCATGAGCCGTCCATCCAGTTGATCTTCCTATCTGTACACCATAAAGTTCTACGTGGCGAATTTCATTATTGATTTTCCGGTATCCGCAGGCTACCTCGGACGTACCCAACGGGTGTTTGTCCTATTTTTACGATACAACCTCCTATTGCTGGCCTGCGCACTGACGAGGTCTCGAAACTCAACCATGCCATTCACGAAGAAGCACAGAAGAAGAAGGGAGAGGAGATGGTCTTTCAGGTCTGTCCCCCAAGCCGCCCACGTTTCTCTCCCTCACATCTTCATCCATGGCTAGATGGTATGCTTCGCAAAGGAGTGGATGGAGGCGTACGTCAAGCCCGTCGCCGAGGTCAAGGGTTCCCTCGCGACCCAGATGACTCAACGTGCTCTCGATGCGGAGAAGGTACGTCTCTGAATGTCATTCCCGCCGCCCCTCGTACTTATACTTCGTCAGGTGAAACGACAACAAGCAGAAGAAGAAGCCGCCCGACAACGAGAACGTCAAGCCGAGGAAGCGCGACGCCTCAACGAGCAAATCCTCGAGGATACCCAACGACGAGTGGCCGAGCGCGAACGCTTTCAACAGGCGCGCAGGCGTGCTATGTCCGATGCAACCGAGGTGCCGTCAATTGAAGATGCGACACCGACCGAGTCCTTTGATCTAGAGATCAAGTGGCAGGACCAGACCTTCAACAGAGTACGCCTGTTCCACCCCCGGCAAGGTATGTTGCTAGCCTGTAGTATTCCTGGGGTGATGTCTTAAGTCTTCCAGAACTCTTGGGCACCGTCTTCCAAGCGGATCCTGTCAGCGACGAGCCTGTCGTCAGCCTTCCCTTGGAATTGCTCTCCATCACGTTCCAGTCGCATTATTACACCACCCCGCAAGGTCGGAAGAAGCTCAAGCAGGTCGAGAGCGAGTTGCACCGTCTAGCTGGTATCCGGCATCAGAACCTCTTGGCCGTTCTCGCCGCAAAGCTCACGACACCGAATGCCAGCACGCCTCCACGCTTGCTCATCCTCACGGAGAAACGGCCCCCAGTCACCTTGCACGATGTGCTGGAAGACACGGATCGGTTGCGCGAAGACCGAGCGACAGTGAGCTCAACATTCTACCTTATATTGGTCCCACATCTTTATCCCGTCTGCAGGACTACCTGGCTCAGGTTCTTTCTGCTCTCCAAGTCGTACATAACTCGGACGTCGTCCATCGAGGTGAAGCGTTTATGAACAGCAGTGATGACGTCATCTGACCCTAACCCAGGGCTCGATCTGAAGTGCATTGGGCTCGCGCCTTCGTCGAGCGAAACGAGCTCGTCGAGGATCATCAAAGTATTCCACGTCGGCTGGCTAACACGTCTGCTCGATCTCCACCGTTCGGATCCTCTTGGACCCAATATTGTCACCAAGCCTACAGAGGAAGAAACCGTACCGGAAGGATGGTGAGTACCTGCGTGATCTCGTGGCCGGTGGATGCTGAATCGAAGGCACAGGCTTCCGCCTGTAGAGTCTATGCTCGACTATACGAAGGGCCGTGACATCCATGCGATCGGCGTCGTGCTGCTACAGATGCTCCTCGGTCGCGACGTCATGTACAAGTTCCCCGATCCGCAGACGGCTATTCGCATCGGTGTGTCCGGTTGCTCTCACTTCAGCTCACCAGCTGACTTTCTGACAGCCGAGATGTCGTCCTTATTGTCTCTCAAGGCTGCCGTGATGCTCGCTCCCGCGAAGAGAGGTGGCGTGACGTGTCAGACGCTCCTCATGGATCTCACGTCTCCCCCACATCCGCCTACCAGCCTGCGTACCCCGACCATCCCGTATTCCACTTCTAGCATGAAGACCCCGACTGTGAACGGTTTTGCCGTCGGTTCTCCGGAGAACGACTACTTCAAGATGCCCCCGCCAGCTGCCCGACGCGCGAGTCGATGGAAGGAGGATTGGGAGGAGCTCGAAATTCTGGGTCGCGGCGGTTTCGGACAAGTCGTGAAGGCGCGCAACAAGATCGACAACCGGATCTACGCCAGTATGTCCCCTCTCTTTCATCAGGCCCCGTTCACCGTTTGGCCGGGTTTCGGTTTGCCCCGACAAGCACGCGCTCTGAGGAACCCTGGAGTCGGAGCCCGTCGAGGCGGACCGTTCCGGCGGGCAAACCCAATCCTAGCGGAAAGGTGAACGAGGTCTCACTCTGTACAGGGCTAATCTGCGACCCCAGTCAAGAAGATCAAGCTGCGCGACGTTCGGAATGACAAGATCTACCGCGAAGTCAGCGCCCTCAGTCGGCTGAACCACCGCTTCGTCGTTCGGTACTACACGACGTGGGTCGAGACCGCGGACGCGCCCGCGCTGCCACCCACCGGGTCCGAGTCGGAGGACTCGGACATAACGGAACTCACTGCGGACGGGACCGCGGACGGGACTGCAGACGGGCACGGGCACACGATGACGCACTTTCCGGAGGACGAAGACGAGCAGTTCACGACGTTCGACCTCCGCGATCTCGATCTGTCCGTGAGTGCAGGGCGAACGAACTCGACGTTCCCAAGCATCCACTTCACCCGGACGAGCTCGCAGAATGACGGGGACAACGGAAGCGATACGAGCGACGAGATCACGGATGTCGAGGAGGTTGAAGAGGAGGAGGATGCGGAGTTCGATCCACTCGCGGTCCCGGGGGAGAAGCTGGGAAATGAGTTTGCGATCACGCGACGGACATCGCCGATTAAGATACAGGGCGGAAGGGGGCGGAAGGGGGCACGACCTCCGAAGCGTAGGCCGCCAGCGCTGAACATCCCGCGTCGAGTGCTGTACATTCAGATGGTGCGTCTTCGTTGATGTCCTGTTTGGAAAAGATTCTGAACTGTGCCCAGGAATTCGTCGAGAGGCAGACGCTTCGAGAGGTACATTGATGTTCGACTACAATGTGACTTAATCTCACACTCGTTTTCTTTTAGCGAATCGCGGAAGGGCTCGATGAAGACGAGGCGTGGCGATTGTTCCACCAAGTTGTAGACGCCCTCGTCCACATGTCCAGTCTTGGCATCGTGTGTAGTGTTCTTTTCCATCTGTCCAACCCGTACTGATTGTGTTGTAGCTGCACAGAGACATCAAGCTCACGAACATTTTCGTTGGTGGGTAATTTCTTTGTCAAATGGATGAGAACGTACGTTGACAGTTCCATAGATGCCAAGGGCGACTGCAAAGGTACGCTCGACGCGCTTCGGTCCGTAGCACACATCCTCAGGCTTCGCAGTCGGTGACTTTGGTCTTGCGACGGAGAGTATGGACGCCGTTGATCCCTCCGACAAGCCCGCAACGAAGGTCAATCATGAAGATATCACTCTCGGTTCGTGCTCAGCCTTCATGTGTTTGGCCGCCGCTTAACCATAATTTGAAGATGTTGGTACCAGATTGTACATGGCCCCAGAGATGATTGGCTCGGAGTCGGGACTGTTTGAGGCTCTCGACGGCAAGAAGTTCGGAAAGAAGCTGAAGCTCCCAAGTGTCGCTAAGGCGGAGAAGACGAAGCCACGCAACAACGCGAAAGCGGACATGTACAGCCTTGGAGTGAGTCGTGAGACGCCCCTGGACAGGCGAAGTACTTATTTGGGCGCCGATAGATCGTCTTTTTCGAGATGAACTACCTCTTTAAGACCGACTCCGAGAGGAGCAAAGTCTTGCCTGACCTGCGGCTTCCAGCGGTCGTCTTCCCATCTGACTGGGATACGAAGCGAACAAGGCAGAGGCAGAGTACGTCTACCTCGAGCCGTTGTTCGCCGCAAAGAAGATGACCATTGTACATAGTCATTACATGGCTTCTGCAGCACGACCCGGACAAGAGGCCCAGCGCCAAGCAGCTCTCACAGAGCCCCCTGCTTCCACCCAGAGTCGAAGACGAGTATGTCATGGGTGCTCTCAACATGATTGGTAGAATTTTTTGGTCCCCTTCAACGACTGCCGGTACTGAGTTCTCGACAGCACAAGCCGACTCTCCTCATCTTCCTGCTGTTCTGTCGACGCTCTTCAAACAGCCCGTGAAGCCGCATCGCGCGCTCGTCTACGACCAAGTCGAGGAGGTCCCCGAGCACCTCAACCTCAACGCCCTCGTGATCGACCACCTCGAGCAAATCTTCCACCTCCATGGCGCCATCAACTCCGAGCCGCCCCTACTCATGCCCGTTGTCAACCCAGTCGACGATGATCCGAATCGGGCGGTGCTTCTCGACCGTCATGGTGAGGTCGTTACTCTTCCGCATCACGGACTTCCGCGGTTCGCGCGCGCGGCCGCGCGTGCGGCGTACAACCGCATCAAGCGATATCAAGTCTGCGATATATATCGTCCGAAGTGAGTTTGCTGCGCGAAGTGACTGATTGGGCCGTTGACCATGCGTGCGCACAGTCTGACTGGGGGACACCCGACTACGGCCAAGGTTGCGATCTACGACATCATTACGTCTGACCTGAAGAACGGCTTGGCGGCCGCGGCTGGGGAGGGCATCGCGATACTCAACAACTGCCTGGATGTGTTCGGCGACCTGTGGCAACACTACAGTATCTTCATTTCGCACTCTGCCAGTAAGTCATGCTCTTTTGTCGAGGGCAACGTATTTTAATGGCTATGCGCGTGTTTACAGTCCATGAAACCATGCAGTCGCGACTCCCGCAGGAGCTCAAGGACGACGTGATGGCATTGATAAACAACCCGAAGATGTCCAATGCCCAGAAGCGGAATAATCTCAAGCTTAAGGGCGTCTCGCGCGCCGTCATCGACGAGTTGGAAGTCCTCACCATGACCTGTAAGTTCCACCCATCCTCTATAAAGTCCACTCAGAGTATGACACGTACATAGACGACTCCGTGGACGCACTCGTCGAGCGCCTGGAGAAGACGTCGCCCGCGCTGCTGGAACTTCTCAATCCGTGCATCAAAGAGATACGGAGCACCATCCAGTTTTCCGAGGCATCCGGGGGCACCCGACCGATGGCCATTGACCCGCTGATGCTAGACAATCGCAGCAGTTACTTTGCGCATGGCGTCTGCTTCACCGCGGCGCGCAAGACCAAGCGCTCTGATGTTCTCGCCGCAGGTGGCCGGTCTGTCTCCACGTCTCCCTTGCTTTCTTCGGAGCCAATGCTGACCGTGGTCGATAGCTACGACCACCTCATCCGCCGATATGCGAACCCGACGACAGAGCAGCCAATGCGCGCGGCGATGGCGTTCCAGATCTACCTGGAGAAGATCACTACGACACTCGCGCCGTACCAGAACGCGTTTATCGACTCGCAGATGAACTCCGGGGAGCCGAAGTCGTTCGGCTATTGGAGCCCGCGCCGGTGCGACGTCTACGTGGTGTCGTACAACCCGGGGCACATGCTCGAGCGTCTTGAGGTCGTTTCACAGCTGTGGAAGCATGGCGTGAGCGCAGACGTCATGTACGAGAGCGTTTTCGAGAAGGTCGACAGTGTATTTGAGCGCGGCGGCAAGGAGGACTACTATGAGTGGTGCCAAACTGAGGGGATTTTGTGAGTCGCATTCTATGGTGAAGTATTTGTCAGCTCATTATCGATCTCTAGATTCATGGTGTACGTCAAACCTCGGAATAACCTCTCGACCGTGTACAAGGTCATGAGTGTTCTTCGCGGCACCGAGACAGAAGGTGCTCCGCTTCGCTTTCCTCCCACTACATTACACTAACCTACAAGTCCACAGTGCAGGCCCAAGACCTCATCAGCTTCCTCCAAGACCACATCGCTGAGCAAAAGCGCTTCGACTCAACGCTCACCAACATGCCCTGCACCACCATCGAGACCACCCCGGCGCACGCCGATCCGGCGCCCCAGAAGGCTGCGCCGCCCCCGCACACGATCGTGGTGCTCCCGGGTGACAGCAAGAAGCGTAAGGGAATGAAGACCATGTACAGCAATAAGGGTGCGTCTTCTCACCACCTCGCTCTCCGCGTACTTGTCTGACACCTCTGCAGCCTTCGAGAGCGCCAACACATTCCGGTCGGTCGTCGCCGACCTGCGTACCGTCGCCGTCGAGGTCACCGCGCCGGTCTTCGACGAGATGGCGAAGAACGGGAGCTGGCTGACGAGCGACGACGGACTCCGCGCGATCGCGGCGGGGCTCCCGACGCAGCACGCGGGATACGCGCAGCAGGTCCGGGATGCGATCGTGAAGCTGCGGGAGGAGGGTCAGAAGTACGTGCTGTTGTACGGGATCAGGCAGGATCGACTCGCGCTGTTGACGTTGTAGAACGTACGTGGACTCGGGATTGAGTTCGAACAAGGACGAGCTATCTGTGACCGCTTGCTATCTATGTTCATGTATTTATATATATGCCCGCATCTGTATTATATGAATGGCACACGAATTTCGGTCTCTCTTTCAGGCGTGACCACCTTGTGTGTAGCTGCTTCCGTCACGATAGGATTCGACAGATGGAAACAGTATCATGCGTTTATGTGAAGACAGTGTGGATCTGTACTCTGTACTATCGCATACGACAAAGACGACTTACTCGTATCGTGCAAGTATATCCGTAGGCGTCGGTACCGTACTATCATTCGTGAAAGCATATATTCACCATAAGCCGCTCACCCAGAAGGTTCCTCGAGGTGCGACAGCACACGCACACCAAACAATGCGCAGACAAACCGCCTCTATCATCAACAGACGCTAGCTACGCACAAACATCAATCACTATGCCTCCACGACGACCTCGGGCTTCGGTGCGACTTGGCTGACGCGACGCGGCGCGGGCGTCTTGATCTCCTTGAGGCCCTCGACCGCGCCCGTGCGCCACTCCCCGCCCCAGCCCTGCCTGCGTTCCCTGCGCACCGTGCGTGGCGTCGGCGGCACACGCTGGCCAGCGCGGCGCGCGGTGCTGTGCGTACGCCGGACGCCCTGCGGGCGGTACGACTGGCGAACCCAGTACGGCGCGCGAGGCGAGCGCACTTCGACCGCGGGCGTGGTGGGCGTGGTGAGCTCGAGGCCGTAGATCGTCGCGCGGGCGGCGGTTTGCTGTTGCTGCATGTGCGAGTCCTCGTCCGCGGGCGTCGCGGGCGCGAACGAGCGGCGGCGGGGCGGGAGCTGGAGGACGACGGTGTAGGAGGCGCGGGAGGACGCGGAGCGCGTGGCGGAGGGGGGCGGCGGCGCGAGGGTGGGTGCGAGGGAGGTGCGGGCGGTGGGCGTCCGTGGGGAGGGCACGCGGATGACGAGCGTGTAGCGTGCGGTGCGGCGCCGGGAGGTGGTCGCGGTCGCGTAGGTGAAACGCGACACGCGTGCGGAGAGCGGGGAGCGCGGGTCGGCGGTGAGCGGGGTGGGGATGTGCGCCGAGTGGGAGGCGGGGGACGCAGAGTGTGGGACAATGAAGCTCATACGTGCGGTCGGTGTCGCGGTCGGCGACTCGCGCAGGAAGCTCATCGACACGCTCCGCCGGCAGCGGCCCAGACGGCCGTCGACGATGCTGCACGCCGTGTACGCGCTGGACGCCGGGCGGCTCGTGAACGCCGAAGTGGGGGTCGGGCCCGCGGTGGTCGGCGACGGCTGCCAGGTTGAGATCCGGTAAAGGTCGAGATACGTGTCCGGGACGTCGGTCGGGATGGGCAGGAAGGCGGGGAGCTCGTCGACAACGGTGTCCCGGAATGCGCGGGAGACGCGGGCGAGGCGACGGAGACCAACGTAGCGTTCCTGCCGCATCGCCGTGGTCTCGATGGGCGAGAACGGGGAGAGGGGCGAGAGGGGGCTGAGGAGCATGCCGGGGCTGCGGGGCGTCTTCAACCGCGGTGCACGCAGAGATATGCCAGAAACAGACGTACCTGCGTCGCTTGGCGGGTGCAGAGGCCATCGCCATCGTGCGCCAGATCGGGGTCGGGAGGTCGAGCGAGGCGGGTACGGCCTTGCGCGCGAACGGCCGAGTCGGCGGGGTGAGCGCGACGTCGTCCGCCTGCTCTGGTTCACGGATCTCCGGAAGGTCCTTGTTCACACTGAGCGGGGTCGCTGCCAGCGGCCGTGCCTCCATCGCCTGGCGTACCTTGCGCGCCTTCACCTCTGCCACCTCCCGGACGAGCTCCTCGACCTCGACCTCGACCTCGACGGTTCCACGCTTGTCGGTGAAGACGTTCGCCGGCAGCTTGTAGCGCAAAATCGGGGCAGGCGGGGCCTTGCGGCCCTTTCCCTTGTGCTTGCCTGCACTCTTCAGCGGCGACCGCGCTGACGCGGACACTGGTGGGCGGGCGGACTGGGGGCGGGGAGAGGCGGGGATGATGTCGATGACGGGGGTGGCACCGAGGAGCTGTTCGACCTTCTTGCTCGACTTTTCGACACGCTTGCGGTCCAGGCCACGGAGGCGCTTGAAGACGGGAACGGGGGCGAGGACGAAGGAACGACGGGAGTTGCGAAACATCCTTGTGCAAAGAACGAGTTAAAGTGAGAAAGAACAAGAGAGCTGGCTGGACGAGAAGAAAATAAACGGGAAGGACCAGCCAGAGAGACAAGAAGGGGGGAAAGGCAAGGTCGACCGGGACGAAGAAAGGAGAGGCTGAAACGGCGTTACATATGTATGTGTTCGGCAAGCCGTCGCTGTTTCCAGCGACGAGGAGGGCCACGCACCGCTTTGTGTGATCAACATCTCGGCCGCGCATCAGACGAGCCCCTGTTCTGTTCCCGCTACCATCTCCGGCGTCGACGTCGGTTGAGGTGCAGACATCAGTAACTTCCAAATTCCCTGAATCTCTGAATCCCCGGATTTCAGGGATTTCAGGGATCCAGGAGAACCGGGACCATACAGGGCGCACAGGGCGACGCAGGGATCCAGGACGCCCGGCGCACGCAGGGCTTCAGGCGTCAGGGCGCCTCGCGCGGGATTCAGGACTCGGGCTGCTAATCAGCCTAGTACAGTAGTTCGTGTAGGTGGTAATCTACGTACATGTTCAGATAGTACCTATTGAACGCATCTAAGGAGTCCGAAAAATGAAATGTGTCTGGAACTCGAGTTCGTCCATAAACACTGATGAGGTGACATGCTCGAACAATGGAGGCAACGGGGATAACGTCGTACACGGGGTGTCCATTCTCAAGCTCTGGGTGAACAATCCACATACCGGTCGCGAGATCGATCTGTTCCTCGCGTACATACCAGCGTACAATGGCGCATTCGTACGTATTTCCATCGTATGGAACGGAGACAAACGCGTGAACGCGGGCGACCATCATCCCATCGATGGTCTCTGCATGAACCGCATCCCCGCCGAGGTTCACAAGGACGGTGTCGTAGCGCGCGTGCCCCTTCCACCAACGCGGCGTGCTACGGATCATCTCGCGGGTCATACCACCAGGGTTGGCAACATCACTGGGAGCGTAGAACACAGCCGTCGCGCTGTGGTATACCGAGAGAAGGGTACGCGCATGCAGGAAAGGGCACTGAAGGAGGTCGACATTGGCGTGGTTTTCAGCATCCGGGTTATCGAGGTTGAGCTGCGCGTACAGGAATCGGCGCAACATCTCTACGAGGCGTGGCTGCTGAAGGATCTGAGCAACTACGTGCGCGCGCTTTTTGTATGCTGTGAAAGCGCAACATTAACGTAGCTCGAAGTGGACGAATAGCGAGGACTTGCCTGGCCATGCGGAGAGCGTAACCTCCGCTTGAGGTACGTCGCCTGCAGCAGCCTGCGCGGCAAGCTCTCGGAACAGGGCGTCTTCCAGCTGCTCAGGGTCGAGGACGTCTTCGACATCGCTGTCGTCAGAGGCAGCGTCTTCTAGGTCAAGGTTGCGCAGAGCGTCAGAGAGAACATCGCCATTGATCATGCCATGGCGTCCGTAGTTGACACGTGCGGAAGCTAGCTTGCTCTTCCTCACGAGCTTGAGGAGAATTTGCTCGAGTGGGTTGCGACGATTGGACTCACGCCAGGGCTTCTTGACAGCTGGGATGTGCTTAGACTCCGTGATAGTACTGCATACGCCATTGGGCGAGCCGAACTGCCGGATCATACGCGGGAAGTGGACGAGGGCATGCTGTCGCGGTAGCTCGAAGTCGTCGCGCACGCCGGCGTCTTTGAATACTGTGCGGAGGTCGTGGAACCGCACAAGAAGTTCCTCCATGGCGTGAATGCTGTTTGAATCATGGGAGGGCCGTCGTGCGATATAGCAGAAGTCAAGAAACGTCTTGACGCATTGAACAACGTCCACTGGAACGTGACCGGCTATCGCAGGCAGGAAGACCTGTATATGCGTCAGTTCGTGCATGTGTTGTCATGAAAGGAGTGATATTACCTTCATGAGAGCCTTAGAATCGTCGCCGGTCCACTGCTTGAACTTCCTCCCTTGCGGGAATCGCCGCAGTCCAGGGAATGGGGCAACAGCAGATATCCTTTAAACAGTATTTAGTATCTGTAAGACACAAAGAGGGTGCGTGACGCGACGAGCTGGACACGCCAGGATCCTCGGCCCCGACGCGTGCCATCCTGGTCATGGCCGGTGGGGCGCTCGACGGCCTGATGCTTCCTTCTCGCCCCGCGCGACGACCATGACCCTGACGTGTCCTGCTCGCCGCGCGAGGCGAGCGCGAGGAAATCGGCCGGACGCGCAGAGCGTGGCGAGAAGACCGCGTGGAGCAGGGCAGGCGAGACGTATGGAGCGGGGCGAGCAGGACGCGCCGCTCTCCATTCACTGAGCTTCGTAAAGAGAGTGCATGACAACTCACCGTCGGTCAATATCATCAATTATCTTGTTCCCTACACGTTCGCCGTGCACAATCTTGATGTAGTCGAGAACCCACTCGACAAGGTGATCCTTGAAGACACCTTTAACGAGTTGGTGTAGGATATCGGGGGTGAGCAACTCATGTATATCGGCACGAGGGAAGTGAGTTGTGAAAGGCTAGAAATAAGTGGTATTAGCATCAGAGCGACAATAATGCAATATATAGTGTATAAACACATACTTCGACGTCTGGATTGATCCCGAAGATGACCCAGGCATCCTTTGGGGTGCAAAGTTCACGGATCATCGCCGTGAGCTCATGGGTGCGGCGGTCGCCCTCGAGGAAATCGTCTTTGGGGATAGAGAGGCATCTAGTAGTTCCGAGTTAGCCACTGAAATACGTCGAAACCGATACCATTACAAAGGTCAGGTGTCGCGGCGAGCGCAGCGACGACCTCTGCGCCGCACTCAGGTGTCTCGCTCTGCGCATCAGATACGCCTCCCTGGCCTTGTCGCGCAGGGTGAGCAGCATACGTCACGCGCATCAAGCGCGTGGCCAGCCACAAGCAGGACACGCGTCAGGTCCGAGGATCCTGGCGTGTCCAGCTCGTCGCGTCAAGCACAGCAAGGTAACAGGTTGAAGCGGAGATGCGGAGACGAGAAACCGAACTTACTGTCCACACCACATGTATACCACACCCGACACGTAGACCTGCTCGAGGTAATCGGCGATGAATGGTCCCGCTTGGAATATTGCACGGCGAAAATGGAGGTCGGGACATCGGAGCACGTGGGGCTTGGTCATTCCGGGGCGCAGAGGCATGAGCAGAGCGGTGAGTGAGGAATGATAGACTTGTTTCTTGAAGACTCGAAAATCTTCGTCATCTTCGAACTCGCGAGAGGCTGAAGAGATCTAACGTAAGGATATGTTCTCACAAGATGCGCAGTGGAATAGAACCTACTGTGTGGGATGGGCAAGAACGCCACAGGGATGACGCTTTCTCGATGAGACCGGCGCATAGAGTTGTGTATGTTGCCGATGGACATGTATGTTGGATAGAACTCTTGATGCCCAGTAGCAACTGAGACCGTTGTCTTGTCAGCTCCAAGCACAATGGGAACGAGCATGCCTCCTTGCGTTGATGGGTCAATGCTAATTTCATCCTGCCGCATCGCAAGGTTACATCTCGCAAGAGACGAGATTATAATGAGGTAGTTACTCACCGCTTTATCAAATGACCATTGACCTGACATCATGTTCGATACTTGCCGGCAATCCGGAGCCGTGTACTCCTTGAATGGGACATAATCGAAGTGGTTGACGAATTCAGGATTGCCAACGAGAGTCTTGACGACTTCTAGGGAGTTGCGTATGTGCAGAATACTAATAGGTATCGCGCTTCCACGGCGGCGAGTGAGGGCCAAGAGGACCGCGATAACGGACGGCAACAGTACGCCACAATGCCTCACCGCACTCGATCGCGTCAATCGCGTCGAGGATCTGTTGCTTCGACCGATAGAAGGGGCAGTAGTCAGGCATACCGTCAGTCGTGAACTTGGCGGCGAGGATGCGAAGGAGCTTCTTGAGGTTGGCATGAGACTGCGGGCTGTCCTCAACCACCCATTCGACAAATTCGAAAGTGGCCCGATCGTCAAACGGCTCCCAGGTGATATTGTCGTTGAGAGGAGTTGGAGGAGTGTTTGGAGGAAGGAAATGGCCGTATTTGTTGCAAGGCAAGGCTAGCATCATAGCGCAGAGGGGAGTTTTAGTAGGCAGGCAGGCATACAGGAGAGTTTGAGCACACCATTCAAGTTTGGATGAGACACGATATGAGACGGAGGCGGCAGCGGTTTTGGATGCTTGTGCTGGAGCCGATGGGAGCGCCAAGCGCGTTCGGTGAGGATGTCGGACTCGTGGCAGAAGCCACAGTGGTACGGCATCAGTAGATGCGGTTAGGATGGGTCATGAGAGTGGTGGGTGTGGTGGGGCAGGGGTGGTGGTCGCTGCACACAAGAGGTGCGCGTCGGTGGCATGTGAAGTGAAAGGCGCCGAGCAGCGACTCGCTGCGCTGCTCAGTCTCATCTCAGCCCTCATCCTTCACCATGGACTTGCCTGATCCTCCCAGTCACGTTTGTTCTTGCCCCTCGCTTCTACAAAAATATCATTCAGTGTTTCAGACCTCATCCTCTCCCACCGACATACTCTTTGATGCCCTCGTTAACCTCGCTGCTCGCTGCACGTATGAGCTCGAGCAGTTTCGATCTCTTGGCGAACACCGCAACCTCAGTCCAAGCGATCTGGAGAGCTCCAAGGTCCACATCTCGAAGGAGTTCGACACTCTTCTTGGCGCATACAGAGAAACCTACGGTGTCCTGCAATCCCCATCGCCAGGCCCATCCTCTGCAACGCACACTCCTCCACCTCCACCTCGCATCCAGTCCTCAAACCGGAGTTCATCCGTATCACCGGGGCAGGACCCTGGGTTACGTACGTTCGTACGTGACCCTCCCGAGCCCTCCGAGTCCATCAATTGGCCATCATCCGACATGCCACCCATCTTCGACTCTGGCGACGAACCTCTCTCCCCAGACAAGCAATGCGATACCATATCTCTTGCCCTTCGGAGCGACGTCTTGACTCTTCGCGGTGACATACTAGCCACGGTCCGCCACGAATTTGCCATGCTCCGAAGTGAGCTCCGGCTCGGCCGTATCCTGTCTCCCTCAACCAGCGATCAAGTCCGAGGTACGGAGGCCCTACCAGGCCCTGGCAACACGGCCGACGGAGTGAGGGAAACCAGCATGGGACTGAAGCGAGTGCGGGAGACCGAGTTATCACTGTTCAGCGTACGTTTTTCTTGCTCACTGTGATCCCAAACCATTCTCAGGCAATTTCAAACACCATAGGCAAACGAGAATGAAGAAAGAACTGCCAAACGTTCTCGTCAACGGAAGGACTAGGTTATTGGGGCATTGAGTACTAAGGGTCCGGCCGTCGGGGCCCCCCGCTGCCTCCTCGCGCGTCCCGTTACGCCCGTTAGTAAAAATATCGCATTTGTACAGTAGTGTAAACACTGCGCACGGTCACGGAATGTATTAGTCAGTGATCCTGGCCGCTGCAACGCAATGACCTCCATGTGCCATAGATGATGTGCGCAAGCTTCGTGGAGGATAACTCGACCACACGCAGCTATAGCGTGCACTCGTCAAGCTAGACTGGCCTTGCGCGCGGTATCAGATTCTCGCGCGCGGTCGGCGCTAAATCTCGTCGCCTCTCTCTCCTCTCCACTATCTCTGCCATACATCGCACCTGCTTCAATGACTAAAACACGAGGCTCGCGTCTCAAAAAGCCTCGTCGGACTCAGCCTCTGCCCGAAGCCGCACTGCCCGACATCAGTGGTACATTGGCAGCCGAAGTTGAGCCTGGGTCACAGTTGGGCAATCCGCAATCACCAGACGCGTCCGAAACAGTCCAGCCGGAGCTGGGAGTTACCGAAAAGCGTGAGGTGCGTCGTTTTGGCTGCATATACTCCCGTTTCCTCCCACTCGACACCTCCGGTGGTCGCTGCATACAACCACAGCATATATGGTACTCACAAGTGCATAACTGACGATACCTTCTGGCTCTTGGTAGGGTCTACAAACTCGCCCTCAAAACAAAACCCGGAGCATCGTGAAGGAGCTCGGTCTTGGCTCGTGGGCCCAACCCGCCAAGCGGAATGGCACGGCTGATGCGAAGCGCGCAAAGGCAGATGCCAAAGCAGCAAATGAGGCCAAGTTCGCTCATGGTCTCGACCAGCTCGCTCTGAGCCTCGACAAGGTGGCACAACGCGAGAAGAGTACGTCGGACACATTTGGTGAGTGTGGTTTCATACATACACCTAGGTGTCTGGCTCACCACTCTCAAGACATCGCTCCACCTCTCGACCCTGCGGACATATCGGCGGAGGATGAGCGACGCCTTGATGATCATGACATCGAGATGCATGAGGACCACTTCAATCTCGCGTCAATGGTGAGTGTCTTCGTACAATGTGCATATATGCTATCTAAAGTCTCGCATAAGGCGTTCAAACGTCCTTTTGTGGATTCCAGGACGAGCAGCTCGCAATCAGTGCCCGTGGTCGTAAGTCCCCATTGCCACTCCATCTAGATAGCAGCTTGATAGCGTTGTCACAGAAAAAACGCCCTCGACCACGCAGAAGGTATCTTCCGACCTCCGATGACGAGTACGGCCATGACAACGGCGCCCACGACAATGGGGAAAGCCATGCGCACGACGAACACATCGGGCGCAACAAGTACGACACGGCCAACAACGAGCACAACGAGCACAACGAGCTTGATGAGCATGACGACGAGCATGACGGCAAGGACCGTGAGCCTGAACCTATCTTCTCGGATGAAGACGACGTTCGTCAAGCGAAAGTACCACCTCCTCATCCATCATACATGTTCACTGCACTTGCTCATCCATGCGTTACTAGACTAAGCCCAGTGCCGCGCAAAAGCGTGCCGCCAAACAACAAAAATTTCTTCATGCGCTTCAAGAACGCCGGGTTCCCTCTGCAGCAAAAATGACACACCCCACCAATGCCCGGCAGCGTGCAGATGGAGACACGCAAATCGTCACCGATCGGGACACGGACGCGTTCAATCTAGCTTTCCGGGCGAAGCTGAGCAAGTTGAAGCTCAAATCATCGTCGAAGAGCAAGGACGTCGGCTCTCAGAACGACGACTCGGCGTACGCACGCCGTAAGAGTCTTCCTGAGGACAATCACACTACTAGAAAAGGCGGGTTGGTTTCAATCTACAATTGTAATGTACTGACGTTTATATTGCATTGCAGGCAAGGGACGCCAACCGGAAGAGTATTCCGAAGACGAGAGTCTCCCCCAAGGTTTCGACGATGACGACGTTCATGCTGACCCCGACGTTACCCTTCGCCGCATCAAGGAACGCTCGGCAACGGGATACCATGTCAGTAATACAAGTTATATGGCGCACATTCTCGCTCATAGTATATTCTAGATCCAAGCCGACTGCTACGACCTTGATGGCGAACTACTCTATGAACAAGACACCCCAGGACCAAGTCGGATCCCCGCTCGTCATGTAGCAGGTCGCCGCTACCCGTCCCCACAACCGCGTCGTGGTGCAGATGCAATCTCTACGCACAGGTCGACTTCCGCACGCGTGGCAACATCTGCACGCCAGTCGCCGTCGTCCTCGTCCTCGTCTGTGGCACGTGTGTCGCCGTCGTCCGCTCGTGCGTCAACATCTGCATGAGCATCGAACTCTGCACGACGTACATCAACGTCAGCACGAGCCTCAAACTCCCCTCGTAGCTCGCGCGCCTCAGCGCCGCGTCCGCGCGCGTCCGTGTCCTCACAATCGTCATCCAGGACTATAGGTACCAGTGCATCTACTTACACATCTGTTGATACAAGTCCATTGACCGTTGATCTAGATGACCACTCAGGCGCGATGTCGAAGAAAAAAACCAGGAGGCGGACCCCCTTCCCCCTCTGTAGCCGTCGGTAACGGCGGTACGACCCCCTCATGTTGCCGTCGGTAACGGTGATACGAGCTCGTACGAGCTCCGGTCATGTAGACCGTCGGTAACGGTCGTACGAGCTCCGATCATGTACCCCGTCCGAGACGGTCGTACGAGCTCCCCAAAGGCGGCACGCAACGGAATTGCGGTAATGCATGTAGTACGTAGCCACAGACGTTCTGAGCACATACAGACTTGTTTTACGGCCGTACGTGCGGTGGTTACCCCGCGGCGATGCAAACGCTGCCGGAGCTCGTACGAGCACGTACCCCGTCCGAGACGGTCGTACGAGCTCCCTCAGCTGGCACGCACCGGAATTGCGGTAATGGACGTAGTACGTAGCCACAGACGTTCTGAGCACGGAATGTGTTGTTTCACGGCCGTACGTGCGGTGGTTACCCCGCGGCGATGCAAACGCTGCCGGAGCTCGTACGAGCACGTACCCCGTCCGAGACGGTCGTACGAGCTCCCTCAGCTGGCACGCACCGGAATTGCGGTAATGGACGTAGTACGTAGCCACAGACGTTCTGAGCACGGAATGTGTTGTTTCACGGCCATGCGTGCGGTGGTTACCCCGCGGCGATGCACACACTGCCGGAGCTCGTACGAACATGTACCCCGTCCGAGACGGTCGTACGAGCTCCGGCAAGCGACACACACCAGAATTGTTGTAATGCATTTAGTACGTAGCCACGGCCGTCCTGATCACATACCGACTTGTTTTACGGCCGTACGTGCGGTGGTTACCCCGCGGCGATGCAAACACTGCCGGAGCTCGTACGAGCATGTGCCCCGTCCGAGACGGTCGTACGAGCTCCCCAAAGGCGGCACACATCGGCATTGCGGTTATCCAAGGCAATCTCGGCAGTGGCCTCGGTATTGCAAATGCATGGACAGGTGATGTTTCCCTAAGGGCTTCCGTGGTGGTGGTAATAAAACGCGACCTATCAGTAGCCGTATTCAAGTGACGAGTAAAGAACAAGTACAGCTCTACAACCAGGAAATCCTGGTTATTACCCGAGGTTGTACGAGTGTGTCCCCCGCCGAAGACGGCTGTACGAGCCCTGTCCGCCGGAAAACATCGGAATTACGGTGGTGTATGAAGTACATTGCCGCATATTTCGGTTGGTCCGTTGGGCTACGGAAAGTACTGCTGCCTGCTCGATCCCCTTTCATTATCCTGTATTTTGAGGCTAACCCGTAGCGATAAGACTAGTGTACGCCATGCTCCTGTGTCTTCTTCAAGTGCGGCTCCTTTCCGGGTCTTCCACAGGTTCAAGTGCGCACATGGTTTTGAGTAATCATTGATACCGATAATGTGTTCGGTATTGCTCGTCATACGATTGAAACATACCGTCAGACGTCAGGTTCTGTGTTCACATAGCTAGTCCATTACAAAATACGAAAGCATTATGTATACAAGGCACGAAAGCATATTCGAAACATTGCAGTACTTCACAAACCAAGAAAAAGCCAAGTGTCATTTAACCTCCGTATCATGAGTCCGCGCTATGTTCACGCTCGGAAACGTGCTTCAACAAGCGTTTGAAGGCGGGAGGAGCAACTGAATGCCCAGGCTCCTCGATATTCATCCTCTCATCGGTGGGACCCATGGTAGGATTCGCCAGCTGGCGCGTGAAAGCCGGGGGTGAGGACGAGGAGGTTGAAGGGACGGCCAGCCTACGTGCGAACACCGGTGGCATGGGTTCCACAGCACTGGACAGTGTGCGAGTGAACACCGGTGGTGCGGAGGTCGGTGTTGGAGGGCGGGCCAGTTGCCGGATGAATGCCGGTGGCGAAGCGTCGGCAGGTGCGAGCGTTCGCATGAATACCGGCTGTGACGACGTCGGTTTGGACTCGACGGTGAGCCCTCGTGTGAAAGCCGGTGGTGGGCCTGGGACGGTCAAGGATGCCAACGGCGACTCGAGTGTGCGGGTGAATACCGGCTGCGAAGAGGATGTCGTCGACGGAATGGCAAGCCTTCGGCTGAATACCGGAGGAGACGGTTTGGCAGTCACGGGCATGGTGAGCTTCCGAGTGAATTCCGACAGTGGAGAGTCGGGCCTGGAGGAGCGCGCCAGCGGTCGCGTAACTGTGGACAGGGGGGAGGACGACGAGACACCACCCATCAGGCTCTGCCCTCCGGGGGGGTAAATGGCTTTGATGGGGCGGTCGAGGAAGACGACACTGGTTCGAGTGTCCGCGTGAACACCGGCGGCGATGTGGAAAGGGTTGTCAAAGGTCGCGCCAGTGTCCGGGAGAAGACTGGCGCAGCGACCGAGGCGGATTCCGGCGGTACTGGGCGGTCATCACTCCTGAGTGAAGTGTCCAGTTGGCCCAATCCACCGAAGAACCCAGGTATCATGCATGTGACCTCCTGTGGGGGCGTAAAGGGGTCTACTAACCCGCCATACAGGTCAGAAAGCCGCTTGCCACTCTGGAAACCTAAGGCCCAAGGTGATGTAGCGGTCGAGGAAGACGACGGTGGTTCGAGTGTCCGCGTGAACACCGGCGGCGATGTGGAAAGGACTGTCAAGGGAGGCACCAGTGTCCGGGAGAAGACTGCCGGTGGAGAGGGGCCAGTCAAGACGGCAGGGCGGATTGGGGGGAGTACCGGTGATACCGAGTGGCGATCAGTCTGGTCGGAAGTGGCCGGTACTAGGGTACGCGTAAAGACTGGGAGTGACGGAGGAGGCGCCATATCGGTCGCCAGTGTACGGGAGAAGATTGGCGGTGGGGAGGGGGATCCTGGGCCGGCGGAGCCTACCGAGTGCGATACCGGTGATGCCGAGCGGAGATCTTCCCCGTCGGAAGTGGCCGGTAACGACCCACTCCGTACTGTGTCCTGCGACTCCCACAGACTCAGCTTCTCATCTTCCAAGATGACCGGATTCTGAAAATGATATCATGTTTAGAGATGTAGGAGTGACTTTCATCTAGACTTACATGAGGGTGGTGGTCCAAGATGGCAAAGAGGACTTCTATGCGATGTCTTCGTGCTGTTTCGCTCGAGAAAACCGTCAACCCTTCCAAAAGGTTCTTCAGAAATCCTACAGCGATAGCAAGCCCAGACAAGACGGAGGCTTCTTGATCTTCATCCCCACGCTGATATTTGCGCACTATCCAGTCGGTGCGAGTCTGGCGCACCGACACTTCCACCGTGTGAGCGATCCGGATCGCAGTGCGCATGGCGATCTCGAGTAAGCCATCGTGGTCGTGTTGGGGGATGCAATAACCGATTCTGATGTCATCACCTGCCATGTTGATGAGTACGAACACCCACTCGCCGCCAATATACCACGGGAGGCAGATGATGCTGTCAGTAGCGAAGTCACCTCGAGCGGCGAGTTTGCCGAAGAGGTCGACCAAGTCTACCGGTGACAGTTGCGTCACGATAGGGGAATAGACGTGGAGGGGCGGGTGAGGCGGTCGGTATGACGCATCACGATAGCGACGACTGCGTCGATCAACTCGTCGTTGAGGTCACGGTCGTCCGTGGTCAGATGCGAGAAGAGGTCGCACCATGGGTGCAGCAACGCCGGCAGGTCGAGCATTCGGGCAGTCTGTACTTTGACGACCGCTCTGTCAACTTCTTCTTGTCGTCCAACTTCGCTGAGCCACTCCAGTCCACGCTCGACATTGGACCGAACCGTATGGACGTTGCGCAGACGTCGCCACAAGTCCAAGAGCCAGAATGGTAGCGGGGTGCCGCGATCGCCGGGATGGATTACCGAACGGAAGGTGCTCGGTAATGCCAGAACGGCATCTTCCTTCGGTATGTGGACGGCAGTGTCGGCAGAGTAGTGGTCCACGCAGAAGACCCAAGGCGGCAGGTCTTCCGCGGCGACCGGTGGGGTGCTTGAATACGAGAGCGGGCTCCCGGCAGCCCACGGCCGTGGGGCCACCCCAGAGCAAAACTGCCGGCTGAGAAGCTGGCGGACAGTCATCGCGTCTGAGGGGATTAACTGTTGGGTCAACTTCTTTGGCGCTTTCTTTGTCTCCCAGTTTGCGAAGGACACGTCGAGGATGTCCTCGTACTGGGTGTTGATTTCAGCATCTGCAACCGAGGTCAGCCGTGTGTGCAGACGTGGCATTGCCGGCACCTACCGCCGACCGGTGATGGAACTAGACAGGACAGGGAATAAGATTTTGGTTGTGGGACTATACAAATGCACATTACCTAGGACTCGAAGGTTGTACTTCATTGTTTTTCTTGCAGTGGCGTGGATTGAGATAGAGGGGAGGTTGAAATCGTGCGAGAGGGGTGAGGAGGAGGGATGAATTACGTTTGGTTCGACTGTCGGCAGTGACCGACCTCCGCGTGTGATCCCGATACAGATCGGAGCAGTTTTACGTCAACGATGGCATGTTGAAAGATGTGGCGCCTGCTGTGTTCAAACTCTCCCACTTCCAACCACCGAGTTGACCATCTGCACACGCGCCTCTACCTTCTTATCACCGCATCCCACTCTCTGCCTTGCTACCGAACATCTCCCGACATGTCCACCCACCCATCCGAGAGCGACATGCTGACTGTGCGCCATGCCGTCACCGAAATCCACTACGCGCTCTCTCGCCGTCCGTGTCAGACCAAGCTCGGGCACGAGAATATGAAGAACTGGTACAATATGTTCTTCGCTGCGCTCGACAAGGCCTACGACTTCCAGGCGCAGTTCAAGTTAAACACCTGGCCGCGCTACACCCTCGGCGCCTTCTACGAGTACGAAAAATCCCGGCACGTCGCTGGATACGCCGGGTCTCCATTCGAGATCGTACCCATTGCCGACACCGCGGCTGCTCAGAAGGCTGGGTACAATTTCGACTTGCACATAGTCGGTAATGACCACGGCCAGATTGGACTCTTGCCGGAGCAGGACGTCGACCTTAGTTGGTGTGACATCGGTAAGCATCCGGCTTTCTTTCCTCCCATCCATATTCTCTAATCTCAGGTTTGAGTAGAAGCCACAGTGACAGACTCACAGTCGACGGGGATGGTGCGCTTTATGTCTGTTCATATCGGTAGTACCACTGATGATTAATCCCAGGAGCTAACAAGTCAAGCACCACGAAGTCCGGAGCTGCGAAGAGCACCGAGGGTACGAAGAGTGCCGGGGTTCCGAAGATTGCCGATGCTACCGAGAACACCGGTAGTTCAAAGACTACCGGTACTACGAAGAGTGCCGCTTCTCCGACGGCTTCCGGTGCTACGACGACGGACGTGAGTTCCAAGACCGCAAAACCTGCGAAGGGGGCGCGCAAGAGGTTTAACCCGAGGATGTCACGGCCCATCAAAAGTAAGTACCGGAAAAAATCATTCAGAATAGATCTAATTGTATTCTTAGAGCCTGCTGAACCGGCAAAGCCTGCGTAAGTACCGTACTGTGCCGGCATGACGTTGCGAATTACGCTAACACCGCCCCAGCCGTCGTCAGCTGACCAAAGACAAGAAAGGCAAGGGTCGGGCGACAACGGTAGAGGTGACTACCGATGACGATGTCAGCAACGAAGAAGAAGAAGACGACGAGAGCGAGGAGGAAACCCCTCTCCAAGGTATGTGTGCCGTCGGTAATCACAGCCAAACGTATTTACTCGCTATCACTCAGATGTACGAAAGACACGTTCGATCACCAAGAAGGCAGTGTCTTTTGCGACCCCCACGACGCCACCGCTGTCCAAGACGAGGCGGGCGACATCAGCGGCACCGGAGCCGCCAAAGAGGACCACCGCTACGCCGAAGAAGAGGGCGAGGAGCCAGAGTCGTGATGTGACGAGGACTGCCGGGACGAATTCCGGTGATGAAGACAACGCTCCGTCCGGCGGTGGTAGCGGCAAGACCACCACCAAGAAGCCAGTGAAGCGAGTCCTCCGACCCGCTCATCCCGACCATGTCGCGCCGGAGAAGAACTTCGACCCGTTGCCCGACCACAAAGGCCGGATCCCGGTCTATGTGATTCGAAAGGACGGAGTGAGTCGCCAATGTGTTCTCTCATAGCCGATTGTACTTACCGTTTGAATGGCAGCCAATGGCACACTTCCGGTGTGGACGTTGCAAGGCTGCCGGCACCGACTGCCGGATCCTCATCT